>NW_007579818.1:0-9111 GCF_000690725.1 Stegastes partitus
CAGCTGGACACAATTAGGGCGGAGCCACCAATCAGGAAGAGGAGATGACAACAGGAAGTAGAGCTGACAAAGATCACATGAAGACCAGACTACAAAATAAAAGCTGCCAACAGAAACAGGAAGACGAGACAGAAACAAAAGTTTAACTTGACCCCAGAGTGAACCACCACACCATGTGGGCCCTGCTGCCCCCGTGTGGGTCCTGCTGCTCCCATATCGGTCCTGCTGCCCCGTGTGGGTCCTGTTGCTCCCATATCGGTCCTGCTGCCCCGTGTGGGTCCTGCTGCCCCCGTGTGGATCCTGCTGCTCCCATATCGGTCCTGCTGCCCCGTGTGGGTCCTGCTGCTCCCATATCGGTCCTGCTGCCCCCGTGTGGGTCCTGCTGGAATTGGAATTTAACACTAGAACTATCAAGGCAGTCATTTTGACTGCTTTCAAAATTTGCAACATCATAACTTGGTTAAAAAAAACCCATGTACCACCCTGACTTCTCCCAAAAATGTATACATTTTATTCTAACATTGTTTTATCATTAAAATTTCAAATCACAAAAGAGATCTGAGTAATACGACCTCGAATTACCATAGCAGTCAAATTGACTGCATGCTTTTTACAGAGCGTGTCATATTTTACATTTTGCTACATTTTCCCGCTCTTTTTCCTGCTCGACTGTGCTTGTTTTTTATGCTCTGTGAAGCAAAAACCAAGTTATAGCTTCAATCTAAAACAAAGAGAGTAAGTAAATACAGTAAATAAGAGCAGACGAGAGCTTCCTCCATCTGTAAAGGAGCAAAGGGCCCTGCACACGACAGAGGTGCTGAAATGTGACAGTGCAACCCCAACAGTCTATCAATGCAAACCAAGAAAACATGTCTCCATTCTAAGCACTGTCCACACAGCTGTCAACATCACAAGTGGCCGCAAGGCTAAACTGGAGACTGTTCTGTACTACAACAGAACCAAGGTTGGAGTAGATGTGCTTGATCAAACGGCGAGGAAATACTCAGTGAAAGCACCGACACGAAGATGGCCATTGGTGGTGTTTTATAATATTCTTGACCTGCCATAAATGCTACGATCCTGTTCAAGAAATGCAGTGAGATGATGTCACAGAGGAACTTCATAATGCATCTCACAAATGAACGTCGCTCCGGACACATGACAGCAAAAGCCAGACAAATGATGTTGCGAGATCCCCAGCTGGAGCAGCAGAAGATGGAGAGGAGAAGGCAGTGCCAAGTGCAAAGAAAGTGTAGGAAAAACAAAGCAAAGGATACTTGGGTCAAATGTCACAAGGTAGTGTGTGGGAACTGCACATGGAAGGTCCAGGTTACCTGTGTTGACTGTGAGCCATAAGCAAAACATCTTGGCATCGTAACAGCAGAGTGTCTTCAGCTGGCTGGCGGCCATCACAGCATTTTGGAATGTTCATGCGAGTTAATAATTTTCATTGTTAAGGTCTAATGATGACACCAACCTGTTTTGAAAGCTAGATACATTTGTTTTTATTTCACAGAGAAAATGATTGCAGTTCGAGTTGCATGTGTAATTGCAGAGAAGTTGTGTTGTGACAATGAAAAAAAAAACACTCAATCATTATAGTTTTCATTGATTGTCCAGATGTATGTTTTTATCTATTCCACCAATTTATTCTTAGATTTTTTTAAAATGATAATCCAAAATGACTGCTATGGTCATTCTAGTGGTTGCAGAATTCTGGTAGACCGACTGTTAAAAGAAAGACAGAAACGAAGAGAAGTCATGGGTCAATCCCGCTTTGTTTGAAGCCAAAAGCAGGGTCGGCCTGGACACGTGGTGTGAGCCGTGCACGACAGGGCGAGCGCTGAGACGCACACCGACAGCAGGCAGATGTGACCAGGTGGTTGTGAGCTGAGGTGCTGGAGGCAGCCGGCTCCATGCGCTCAGCCCACTCCTGCAATGCTGCCTGGCTGCAGCTTCCTCCTGCGTGCTGCTGAGAAGACAGCGCTGAGGACTGAGGATGGAATGGAGTCGGAGCTCCCTCTTGTAGACAAAGGGAGACACCACAGCATTGAAGGAGTCAGTGAGACTTAAGAGCAGTTGGCGTTTTGTGAGACAACAAGCAGACAGTGAGCCGGACGGTGAGCAAATGGTGATGGGGTGCTGATGGTGCCGTAGAAAAGATTTGCTGAAGATTTGCTTCAAATGGCTTGAGAGGTTTTTGAGCATTTGCTGCAGATAAGAAAGCATTAGACAAGGAGATAAAGGGCGGGCGGCTAAAACTTGAGGTCCTCGGCGGAGGTAATGAAGCTGGGAGAGGGCAGGTTGTGGGAGGCAGCAAGCTGCCCGCACAGGGCCACTTTCCAAAGCAGAAGGTTTTGAAATTGACGGCTCGGCCAGGGATCGAAGCCTGACCAGAAACCAGACGTTTTTGCACAGTGTTGTGTCATTTTTCTCACGGCCAGAAGGGGGAGACAGTGGTTGCTGATTTGTCTGCCTCAGCAGCTCAGCGAACGCCCCAAAACCCATGAAATACATGCAGGAGAACATGCAGAACAGCTACTGATCTTTGTTTAAATGAGTCCTGTGGAATAAATAATAAACTGCAACTCGTTCCATGAGTAAGCCCAAAGGCAATTAAAAAGTACTACTGCATGGGTCAAAAGTAAACATTACATTAATTAAGCTGCGTTACGCTATAAAAGCACAGCTGTCAGTTGGAGAAAGGTTGCAAGGTTGGTCGTGATGAGTTATGAGCACAGGTGTGAAGTCTGACAATAATATCCATAAAAAACAAGTTTTACTGGAGTTAAGCCCCAAAACATTACAACAGGCTTCACATCACTATCAAAGGAAGTGATGATGCGTATTACTGTTTGATTCTTGAAACCTAAAGTATACCAGCAACATGTGGAGCGCCATCCCTCTGACTGTACACTTCAAAGAAAATGTTGGCAAAGTGAAACCATCTTTTGATTGGCTTTGTTTCTTGCAAATCATTTTTAGAAGATAGACAGACATACAAGGATATTTTAATAGTGGAGATATTGTTTATTTTTCATCTTGGAATACGTACTTTATTAAAAGATTTAGTCAACAGTTTCATGCTGGATGAGCATTGGTTCATTTTCCAATGTTCAGATAATAAATGTCAGGATTCTCTTGGCAAAAACACAGCAACACTCTTTACTGCGTCAATTCATCACCACATATGACAAAAGAAAAGATCACTCATCACACACACTCAACAATGATACGACAGAAATACACCTACAGTGATTCAAGATTATCAGTGATGACGTGTCTGAAAAAAGAATTTCATGTTACACTCAAGAACATTTAAATAGATCACAGCACTACAGTTTCTGTAAATCCACAGCAGAGCAACAAAGTCATTACAACACACTTGGTGCAAAGTAGATACAGTTTGTCTCATTTTGTTTGTTTTCTTAAGAAACAGCTGTCAGACTTTCAGTTGGTGTGAATATGTAGAGATTGCAACATTCCCAATAAACCACACGTCTATTTTCTTTGAACAAAAATGATATCTCACTTTCAGAGGAGGGTAGAATGCACTATCACATCATGCTTATAATGACCACTTATGCTGGGAGGAGTACTAGTGTTTATTACCATGACTGTTAGTTTCAGTAGAGCTTCATCTACCAGAGAAAGCCTCATGTTGTCCAGCAGACAGCTGCAGCAGCTTAAAGGTTTTTTTCAGGAAAGGGGTTCGCTACATGCTGACTTGATGTCTTGGACAAAGATTTCTACTTATTTTTTCCACCACATGAAGCAACTTCTTACTCCAAACGCTGAGTAAAGTTGTCTGGGAAAAGTCCTTTTTGAGCACCAACTCCAAGTGTTAACCAGTCACTTTCTTTGATCCCTGTGAGCCAGCCAGCATCCTGCAGCAACCACAAAAACATCACAATCAGCCAAATAAGACGTGTTAAGTCCTTCTGTCCAGCATGGTGCTGACTTTCAATTATGAGACTTTTGTGTCACCGGCTGCTCTCACCTGATCCTCTACTGAAGCAGTGGGAACCACCAAAACCACATCACCTCTCTTCAGTTCTAGTTCATCGGAATTTGCAGCTTCAAAGTCGTGCATGGTCTCCACCTGCAAGACAAAAAATACCCTCATCACCTCTCCTGACACCAGAGTGCGTATGTTTACTTGTGCTAAAAACTATGTACTGCATACATCAGAAGTGATTGCATCCCTGTGCAGTAATGCCAGTTGATTCTACATTGAATCAGTTCTCTATAGCTGCATTCTTTCTAAGTAGAACCGTAGAATATCTCCTCTGATGCACAAAAAAATCCCTCTATAGATATTATATACAAAAATTCTGCTCAAAGTAGAACCTCAAAGAACCAAAGTGAGTCCAGTTGTGGTCTCCATCAGTCCACCTGCATGAACATGGTTCTACAAAGAGCTGAGAGCAGCAGAACCTTCTCAGTTCTGGACCGTTGGACTGTGTCTATCTATGTCTGCATCATGGCTCCACATGGAGAAGACCTGAACAGAGGAGGAGAAACATCTGACTGAGAGACTGGACAAAGATGGAAAAGGATCCAGAAGATCAGTGAGCAGCTAGAACCCAGTGCAGCCCAGTGTGAGCAGGAACCAGGAGGTCCAGAAGGAGCCACAGCAGCACTGATCAGGGCTGCAGTGGTCGTCCTCCTACAACGACTCCACGGACAGTCAACTACTGTCACTATGGAGCTGTGGACACCAGACAAAGGCAGCTGCTTCAGACTTGGCACAGGGCTGATCAATGGAGACCAGAGTTAGTGTGAAGCTCACACAGTGTGAAGGACACTTCAGAACATCAGCCTCTATGGACGGAGGAGCAGAACTAAACCTGGCTGCTGCTCACAGCTAAACTTCCACATCAAAGTTCACCAGAGAACATGAACAGAAGCCTGATGGATGCTGGAGAACATCCTCTGGTCAGATGGAGATCAATGTGTTGGGCTCACATGGAGTCCAGATGTTTGGTGTGGACCTGACCAGGACCACCACAGTGGATGCGTCATCCTGACAGTGAAGAACTCAGTTTCAAAACAACTGAAAGTTGTTCAAAAATACTAATTTGTCCAACTTTGACCTGGACAGTGTGAGTCCTGAGCTGAGTCCAACAGAACTCTTTGAGGTGTTTTCCAGAGAAAGGAGGAGCAGCACAACCCCTCCAGCAAAGAGCAGCTGAATGAAACAGAGTGAAGAACGTGAGAACATGTGAGCAGAACTTAGTGGACTCTGGTCTCCTCCATGCAAAGGAGGATGGAGTCTGTCAGCAGAAATAAAGGTGGACACACGAAGAACTGAAGGAACTAAAGAACCTCAGGAATGAAAGATGGACTCACTTTAGTTTAGTTCCTGCTGTGGAGCCTGAATTTAATCTGTGAAATCTGAACTGGTAGTTTGTAATCTGATATCAGAGACAGTCCTCTACTGCTAGAAGTAATCTGATTACTGTGAGGGGATACAGGTTGGAATCATTTGACATTGAAGTGATATTGCACTGCCATACACTCACTGCTGTTGTATACTGTAGCTTTTGTTTTGCTTCTTTAAAGGATTTGTTGTGAGCAGGTGGAAAAAGTCTCACCTTGTAAAGAAAGTCATCAGGCAGTCCTGACACGCCTCCTGATGGACTCATGTGTTTCATGGCCTGGGTTTCAGTCGCCATGCCATTGTCACTAATGGTGGTGGGAGAGATGATGTCAGCATCCCGGTCATCGTCACCTTCATTGCTTGAAGCAGGTTCAATCACAACAGACGGGATCGGCATGTTTTCCTGCAGAGAACAGTCAGCGTTAATCTAAGAATCACATCTACAAAGCTCTTCATTGGCAGCGATAAAAGGGTGCAGAACGAAATCAGGGGGTTGGAAGAACAATCCCGAGCTGTTTAAAGGAGTGAAGAACATGGTTTTTCAGTGTGTTAACATTTTACTGATCGTGCTACATACACTGGATGCATGTTGATCATTACCACTGATATTTATTATTTAAAGCTGGAATGCAGAACTTCAACAGATTAATGAATGTCTGTTAGAATCAATCGGATTGTGTTCACACACAGCTGATTCGGCCTCTCAGCTGCTGGTAAGTCTGTCTTTCCATCAAAGAACACCAGTTATAAATCTGCAGTTAGTGGAGACATTCCTGCACAGCTGCACCAGCAGCGATGGGTTAGGGTTGGTGGTAAGGAGGGGAACTGTGTCGCAGAGCAGCAAAAGCAGCTACAAGTATGGTGGAGACTATGACAGAAAACCTGAGGAAGCATCCAGGAAACGCTTCTAATGCAGCAGATAAAATGCAGCTTGATTGCAGTGTGAAGACGGAGGATAGGGAGGCGTACACCCACAGCGTTTGTGTAATTACTCTCACTACCAGAAGGAGGAGACAAAAGCTCACCAACAAAGGTATAACGTTCCTCTTATCTTCCTTATTGACTGTGCCTTGGTATTTATATGATATCTTTTTGAGCTTTTTGAGTGATTCCTCTTCTGTCTGTATTCTAGAATATTTTTAACTTTGATGGGAGTTTTGTAAAAGCTGATGTTACTCTACACAGATGAAGTGATTATGCTGAATTTGAGTGAGTTGTCTTTTGTGCATTAATGTTTTGTCTAAGTAGGAGTCCCACATTGTTTTGTAAATGATAAAAATTTACCGCTGGAGCTGCTTCACCTGGAGAAGTTTTGGGATCTTCAGCAGGAGGAATCTGTGGGCAGAAACAATGTCACTAACAGAACACAACCAGCAACTGCTGCCATCACATTATCCGCTGCACGTCATTTACAAACACCTCAGAGCTGAAGCGTTTTGAAGTACGATCAGAGATAAACAGGAATCCTACCTAATAAAACAGTTTCTACAGTCGACCAAAATACTGCAGCATGGGAGCTTTTTTCATGATTCAGGAGAAGAACAGGAAAACAGGTTTCAAACTCTGACCATGACCTGACGATCAACACATCTGTATTATTAGACCATTAAACAAACACAGGTTTCTAAGTGATTCAAAGGAATGAATAGCCCTAAGTGCTGATGCAGCAAACAGAAGTATTTGCACTGTTTGACAACAGGACTTGTCGCATCACCGCAGTTAGGATCAAGACCTCAAGCAGACAGTACTGCTCAAATATCAGATCCCTCCATCTTCATAGATTCTTTGTTTTTCTGGTTGAAATCTCGATAGCAGCTTAAGCTACTCATGAATTAATGACTATGAAAGTCTGGTTTTATTCTGGTTGGTTATCCTAATTATCGAATCAAAAATCTGAATAAATTCTTGCTTGTGAGACAGTCTCTACCTACAGATCTGAAAATGAGCCCAATGAAGTCTTTACAAAACTACATCATGACAAATAGAACTCCCACAAGAACAGAGGTTTATACTGTGTGAGAATTACATATGAATCAAAGAATGTTTCTGTAGCAAGCAAATCACAGATACACAACTATTTTCTGTATGTTCAAAAGAAAACTGTCATCAGCACTTTTATTGTGATTCCGTTTTTCAGTTGTTGCTACTGAAAACCCTTCAAAGGTGAAATGGATTAAAAATAAGAATAATAAGAGAAAAAAATAAGAGAACCAGCGTAGCAGCATACCTGACCGAGCTCAGCATTGTCAGAACTTGGAGATCCAACCGTCAACTGTGGAAAGAAAACCCCGTTCAGTCAGATGATTCCTTCAAATAACGAGCTCATGACACTGAGTGGAAAACAAGAACAAAGCTAAAACCTGAATCTACACATGAGGAAGAGAAGGATGAAGGTAAGGGGGGGTGAGAAAAGATGATGATGATGGCGATCATAGTAGTGATGAAGATGATGAGGATAATAATGATGGTGACAGTGATTAAGGTACTGTCTTTGTACACAGCTTTGAGAAGAACAGTGTAATCAAGGTCGGACCTCCTTGTTTACAATGGAGACACGGAGTAAAACATCCCATAATGGCCAAGTTGAAGAAAGCATACTGGAGAACTGGTGCAAAGCGTAGGGGGAAGAAACGGAGATGCAAGCCCTGTGTGGCTGGACGACAACACTCCTGACTCGAGTGGAGCCTGATTCCGGCCTCACAACGGTACAAGCCGACAGAGACTCAAGAGCGAGTGGAAAGAACAAAGATGGAGGTGTGGTGCTGTTTGTGATCCATAAACTGCGGTCATACTACGTTGAGGGAGAAGATCTACTGTCCGGAGAAATTCACTCTGTACACTGCGGACATTATGTACAGATCTGAGTTCTGCCACAGTCAGAAACACTCTGATCATACAGCTATTTTGGCGTGTACCAAAAATGGGCAGGAAGGTGAGTACAAGAGCCTGATGACAGCCTTCACTGACTGGACTGGTAAGAACTCCCTTCTGCTGAACATCTCCAAGACCAAGGAGATGATCATGGACTTCTGCAGGTCTCAGTTACAGCCTGTCAGCATCAGAGGGGAGGACACTGAAATGGTGCAAACATAGAAATATTTAGGTTTGTGCCTTGACAACAAACTGGACTAGTCCATGAACACAGAAGCCATTCCACTTAAGTCTGCAGATGGGTGGGGTTCCGGTTCTGTAAAAAACATCATGTCTTGTACCAGTGCCCAAAGCAGTCATTTATTTGTCCACAAATACTGTTCTTCCTCAGGAGATGAAGATCCTTCAGTGTATGTAGTGAAATACTACATATGTTCTACCAATCAGTGGTGGCCAGTGTTCTTCTCTATGCTGTGGTCTGGTGCGGTGGTAGCATGACTGAGAGGACCACCAGGCGGCTGGATGGGCTGGCAAAGACGTTTGGACTCGCTGAGGACTGCGACTGAAAGGTGCATACACAGCACAGAACATCCATCCTGAACAATGTCAACCACAATCTTCACAGCATCCTGGCTGGACAGAGGAGCAGCTACAGTGGTGGATCACTGACCGGTTCAGGAGCTCCCTTCTCCATCAGGCATCATAACACCTTGGTCAGTTAGTAACTCAGGACCTGGACAGTTGGCTGCATCACTCCAGTGACTCAATTGGGCAATAAAGTAAGTGATTATAGTGATGATGATGATGATTATAGTGATGATGATGATGATTATAGTGATGATGATGATGATGATGAT
>NW_007579818.1:10498-12677 GCF_000690725.1 Stegastes partitus
TGATGATGATTATAGTGATGAAGATGATGATGATGATGGTGATGATGATTATAGAGATGATGATAATGATGACGATGACGATGAACATGGTCAGGTGATCACACTTTCCTTGTTGTTACATTATTATGACCATGTCTACTCACAGCAGGTTTCTCCTCCTTTGGGCTGTCTGAAGTTGTTTCTTTATCTTCCCCACCAGCAGGAGGAGCTCCAGGTTCCTCCATCACCTCCCCAGCAGCAGGAGCTGGAGGCTCCTCCACCTCTTCTCCCACAGATGGAGGTCCAGGTTCCTCTTCAGCAGGAGCAGGTGGAAGCTCATCCTCCTCTCCTCCAGTTGGGGCAGATGGAGGTTTGTCTTGTTCCTCTGCAGGCTCTGCTGGACCAGCAGTTGGTGTCTCTGAGGCCTCGTGAGCCTCAGCAGACTCACTGTTCACTTCGTTCTTTATCAAAGACAGATGCCAGTTAACTTACAGCAGTTCACATGTTCAACTGTGCCTCCTGACATTTTCTATGACACTTAATAAAATCCACAGAATTCGTCAAAAGTGTGTCCAACATCTAAACAGGACGCTAGTTACATCTTTCAGTCATAACTATAAACCTACAAGTACCTTCCACAATGTAAACCACACATACAGGGTTTTCGCTGCAGAGCCGATACCAGAACCAGATCAGAACTTGCATAGAAAGTTCAATACCCACCTTCCTTAGATAGATAGATAGATAGATAGATAGATAGATAGATAGATAGATAGATAGATAGATAGATAGATAGATAGATAGATAGATGTAAGAGAACAAAAATTTAAACACGTTTACAAAACTCACCATCTTATCAAAGTCAGCAAAAAATGACGGGGCAGCAGCATCCTTCAGAGTGGAGTGCATTTGTTGAAAATAGAGAAGAATCACATCTAACAGTCAGAATCCACAAATACACAATTACGTATCATCCACAAAAAAAGGCAATACATATAAAGCATGTTGGAAGATATTATTAGGAGATAGGACTGTGGGACATCGTGACGGAGAGAGAAGAAACGTCAGGAGATATAGGAGACATTAGGGGTTAAAGGCTGGGAGGGTGAATACACATGCTATTGACTAGTGAAGGTCTACTTTCAAAATCACTTCATTCCTCTTTTATGCTTGTCATGTTGTCAAGTTTATTTGCTCAAAAACAAAATGGAGAAGTCTTTGAGAGAAGGCAACAGATAATAAGACAAAACCTTGAAAATCCTATTTAACCCTCACGCTGACCAAGACTAAACCACTGGAGACATCCAAACTTGACCAAAGTAGACTGAACAATCTGCTATTAGTAGATGTGATGAATACAAAACACTGTTGTCCTAACAGCTGAATTCTTTGCTGCAAAGTCTCTATTTCAGTTTGACTTGGTGAAAATGTAAGTTAAAAAAATTACCTGTGAAAATCCATTAAATGCATTGGTCACCTAAATTAAATTGCAGAGACACAAATTAGTCTTCAAAGCCTTTAGGTAAGATGAAGGTAACATGAGTTGGAATGATGGATTCCATCTGAAACGAGTACGTATGGAATGATCAAGCAGAGGACATGAGGAGATGGGAACAAGTACGAGGTGGGGAGGAGCTCAGGCTGGGATCCAGGTCTTTGTTTCTCAGTCTGTGGGAGGACAGAAGGCAGGAAAGGGTTTTCATATTGGTCTCTAGTCTACTCTATGCTAAGCTACCAAACTGAAGGAGTCAAGTACCTCTTCCTTTTCTGTATCTAGTTCTTGGTACAACTTTCCAAATCTCCGGTTTGCAGCCTCATCTTCGGACATGTCTGAATTTTCTGGTTCTTTGTGAATTCTTGGAATGTTTACGTCTTTTTTTCCTTCTGCTGCTGTTCCACGGATGGACGCAGAGCTTTGTTGAATGGCAGAAGACTCCAAGCCACTGCTGCCACTAACCTCCTGCCAGGACGAGGTGTTGGAGGACGGACCCCCAGTCCCCGAAGAGGCTGCTGGGAAGCTGTTGGCAAAAGGGTCTGAATCCCACCCACCTCTACCATCCCCTGTGACCACAACCCCACCTTCTCCTGAGGTCTCAGCAAACGGATCGAAGTCAAAACCATTACCTTTGTCTCCAAACTGGGTCCCAGCAAAAGGATCTGAATCAAACGCACCTCCTGCCTGTGTTTCAGCAAAAGGATC
>NW_007579818.1:13602-16632 GCF_000690725.1 Stegastes partitus
AATCAAACGCACCTCCTGCCTGTGTTTCAGCAAAAGGATCTGAATCAAACGCACCTCCTGCCTGTGTTTGAGAGGAAAACACTCTGTTGTCTCCTTGCCCAAGACTTTTAGAGTGATCTCTGTGAACTGATGCCACGTCAGCTTGTTCTCTTTGCTCTTTTTCAGATGATTTATTTCTGTTTCTGTCTGTGGCATCCCTTTGTTGTGAACCTTGCTCTGCTGCTACACCATCAACTCCACCAGCCTGTAACCTGGCGGTGTTTGCTGAGGGATGATCTTCATATGAAGGTTCATCCTCAGCGCTCACCCAGCCTCCCCCCTGACCTCCGTCACCCCACTCTTCAGCAGTTTCATATTCAGACACAGACCCTTCTGGAGACCTGCACCATTTGTCTCCTGTGACCTCTGTGCTGTCCTCAATCTCTTCACCAAACTCGTTGGTGAATAGAAGTCCTGGGGTGGACTTCCTACGGTCTTCGTGCCCCACAAAGTGTCCCCCTGAATCTGCCTGCCCTGTCTCATCTTCATCAGCACCATAGGGATGAAGATTGGGGTTAGTCTGAGAATCCGGGCTGCTAACCTCATCTTCAGTTGCTGTGGCCTCATTGTCCTGGATGGGTGTGGTCGTTTCTCCACCCGGCTGCCAGCCTTCTGCTTGGTGCCAGCTCTGAGCCCCACCCTGCATCTCTTCAGCAGGGGCAGCAGGGGCAGCAGGGGCAGCAGGGGGCTCGACTCCTGAAGCAGCATCTCCATTTGCTGACATTGAACCAAAGTCAGCAGCCCAGTCAGCAACGAAGCCAGAATCTGCAGCCTGCTTGGGAGGGAGTGAAGGTTAAAGTTCGCCCCCTGCTGGCTGCGGCCCACCGAGTGCAGCAGACAGTAACGATGAAAGAATCTACAGGCTGCTTGCACAAAGAAACACTGATCATGGCTGTAAAGGTGTCAGCAGTCTGAGCTCCAGCTGCCTTCACACGGACTGATTTACTGGGAATTCTGGGTAAATTAGGACACTCTGAAAAGGACAGAAAATGACCATCAGCATGATGGTACAGCGCTCACCACGCAGTGCAAAGCAAGTGAACAGGTGTATTTGTGGCAGTTTGCTTTGTTTTGGACGTGTACAGAGAAGGACAGGTATCATGAGCAACAGCTGTCCTCCATCAGAGACAAATTTACGTCCACTAGCAGACAAAAATAATGAACCTCAATCAAAGTTGTGCAAATCGTATCTTGAAAATAAGCAAAGCAAACAAACGTGTTCAAAGACAGTGAAAACTGGTTGATCAGTGGTACCTTTGTGCAAACAGTACTGGTTTAACGAGGACATGAGTCGAAACAATGGATGACTGCAGATGCAGTGATGTGCTGCAGAGTGAAGACTGACGGCGGCTGTAGATGAACATGTGTAACTGTGGGTACTTACAGGCTGAGCAGCTTGGGCATTGGCCTTTAAAAAGCAAAAAAAGGTTTGTGTCAGCACACACAGCCACTGATCTGTTGCATTGATTCATTTCCTATTAGAAAATCTTTCATTTCTAAAGGGGCTTGACTAGCCTAACTAGTTCACTTATCCCTTAATCTCCAAGTAGGACAAGTTTCAGAACGAGCAGTAAATGACTGTGTGCCAACAGCATCAATGATGTCCTTAAGCAGAAAGACGTTACTCACCGACCACATATCCCAAGGTACAGCTGTCTGAAAAGGCAGAGCGCATCATGTCAGTGTGGCTTCCGATGTAAATAAAACATATTTCATTTAGCTTGTTAACAGCTCGTGATGCCATCTACAGAGTTCAATAAAATAATGATCATATTCTCTGACACAATATTTCACTTATTAATACATTATTTGTTTGTATTTGTATTGTATTTTGCTCTGATATGAGCAGAAAGTAAAGCACAAACCCTGTGGACATTGCTGGATACAAGTCCTCCCCCAAATAAATACGGTTGCCACTACACACCACTATGACTGTGTACTACTGTGTAGTACTGTATGATATCCAGTGTGCCCTGAGTTCCACTTTACTCGCTCAAAATCAATAAATATTTTTGTTGGATTGATCTAATTCACTCGGTCAGTCTACCCTCAGTTCTTTATTGTGTTGTGTTCGTGTTCTAAACATGTTCAGGCGAGTAGCTGAAGAAAACCTGCGGTATTGGAGAAACGCTTTCATCTGGCTGAAAAGCATCGAAGTCTAGATCGAGCAGAGATTCTCCTGGTCGTTCATTGGGCTGTGGACAACAAGAGAAAACAGGTCAACAGGTGTTCCGACACACACTTCATGTTGGTTGTCTCTATTTGTGTGGACTCATACCTGCGATGGTGAAGGTGCTGGTAAAAATTCTCCCCCAAACAGGTCAATGATCTGCTCCTCTGCAACCTCTTTGGTGGGGGTGACCTTTGGTGGTGGAGGCACCGGTGGCCCCTTTTTAAGCTGCCAAAAAACACAACAAGCTGCTCAAAAACAGCTCAGAGCAGATCTAATCAAGTGGCATGTCTTTACTGCAAATGAGCTGCAACCAAACTGTAAAAACTGCAGTGAAAAACTGGGAACCTTCGAATACTTGTTCTGGATTTATATCGACTGTCAGTCAACATACAGAATGGATGAGCAGCAACACTTTGTACTGAATCCTGGTGGTTGTGTTTCTGTTTCTCTGAGAGCAGAAACAGAGAAAACATGTTTATGTGACCAAATGTAACTTGAAATCAGCTACATTCAAACATGTTCATACATGCCCCTGAATAAGTGATCAGTCCTCTGGAGTCATTTATCTGACTTTGAAATGACAAAAAGTCATTCAGATAACAGTTTGTGTTTTGTTCTCTCTGCAGGTGTCTCTGGATCAGAGGGCTGTACTGCGAAGGGAGAGCTAGCAGGTATGTTGAGCCTAAAGTCAAAGTTTTCAGTGTTACAAAGGTGTCTCTCTTTTTACCTGCTAGGTCTCCATGGTAGCTGATGCTGTGGAGCTAGGTCTCCACGGCAACTGATGCTGCGGAGCTAGGTCTCCACGGTAACAGATGCTG
>NW_007579818.1:17030-22117 GCF_000690725.1 Stegastes partitus
ATCATGGTGATGTTCCTCATTGTTCTCCATTAAAACAAGGAGCTGACTGAAGCAGCTGCTCGTCATCGATTCATTCAGGGCAGAAGAAGAGTCACGTGACGCCTTAACGCCTCCTTTAATGAGAACAGAGTCTGAAGCAGGAAGCTGGACCTCCTTCATGTGGTCTCTGCTGGAGCTTTAGTTCATGTGGAGCCGCTGCACAGAGAAAGTCTGGATCTGTTGAACTGGCTTCATAGTACAGGCCTCATATCTGCCGTTTCTGTTCTCACCGACCCCCAAACGGTTTATTGTTCTGCTCTGTTTGTGTCTTGTGTCTTCTCCATTTGATATCCTGCTCTCCCACCATCCTACCCTCACCCCAACCGGTCGAGGCAGATGTGTGCTGTTCCTAAGCCTGGTTGTGATGGAGGTTTCTTCCTGGTAAAGAACAGTTTTTCTCCCCACTGTTGCTAGATTTGTTGGGTCTTTATATATAATTTTGTCAGGCCTCCATCCCACTGAGTGTGAAGTGACAAGAAAGAAGCTGAATTCAGTTTATCTGAACAAATGCAAAATACTAACCCCTAAAACTGCAGCAGTTAATATTTGAGAGAGAAAGACAAGCCACAGGTGTGAATGAGCATCTTTTTGTCTCTGACGGCGCTCATGAACACTCACAGTTCCTTCATGCGTCGGTATTTAATCAAGCAGGAAGTTATGCTGGAAACAAAAGCTAGCGACCCAAGAAAAGCCTCAGAAATACAGAACACAGAGACAGCAACAAGCTGCCAGTAAACATGAGTACGTTTGTGTATTGTGTGCAGTGAGCTTTATGCTGGAGGTACAGCTGATATATGACACACGCAACTCTCCAGATGAACAAAGAGCCGCCTACCACCAAATGCTTGTTCTTTGTTTCTGTTGTTTCACATCTGTTGAGCTGCAGCTGAGAATTTTTAGAGCAGCTTCAACAACACCAGCGTCGCTGATTTATTGTTGTAAGTCTGTTTGTTCCTCTCGAATTTAGAATGAAACTAAGGCTCTCTGTGGTCTGTATTCAGTATTACAGTCCTTCATCCATACAGCACTAAAGTATGTGTGTACTGCAGCAGCTTCATACTCTATAAATATATGTCTGAACTACTGCAATATAACAGAAAAAAGAATATTATATTCTATGAGATTCATGGAATTTATTGACGTTATCTTTAAAAATTGTATTTGTGTGCAACAAAACATCAACGTGGAGTAAAAGTGTGCGCTAACTAGAAGAACAACGGGAATGCTGAAATGAAGAAAGCTTCAATAAATCACATCCAGGGACCTCTGATGAACACATCACTGTGACAAGGTGACTGTGAACACATGAAACCTGCAACACACACAAACACAGCGGGAATGAAAGATCTACTGTTCTGATGGGAATAATGGATTCTACAACACTGGTTCCCAACATGAAGTCCTAACACTAACCCTAACTGCAACTCTGAGCTCCAGGCCTTCACGTATGGTTAGTTTTGCAGCTGTTTCTGTGATTTCTTACAGGTGGAATGGCTCTAAAGTTCTGCTGTCTGCCAACAAGAGAAAATGTTTGTGTTCAGATTGAAGAGCACCTGCTTCAGTCCTGTCCACACGTCATAACACTGCTGTCTTCTCTGTGTGAATATCAAAGAGGATATGAAGACTCATGAGTCAGGCTCTGATCCTACCTGCTCCTCAGAATACAACTGATCACAAATCATACAGAGATCTTAATGACCACAGTATGTTCCGTAAACACAAATAAAACCAGGAGAAGACAGACTAGTGTGCATCCAATCCTATAATTGACAAATGATGTTGATGATATGACACATAACAGAAGTCTCCAGCAGCTGCTTCATGAAGGACAATTACCTGTAAAGGTGGAGTCAGACTTCACCTGCAGAAACATGCTGGTTTAATTACAGTCGTGAACTAAAGCTTCCATCCTCTTATAAAGACAGTGTTCATCATGTCAGTCTTTAGTCTCCAGTGACTCCTATAACTCTGAATTTTCTATGATGGAATCATTGAAACATGAATCTTTGGCACTAAAACAATCCTGGATTCTGGGTTCTGTCATTGATTTATTAAAGTTCTTCTGGAAACATGGCAGAATCTGCTGGATCATAAATATACATACAGCCACCTGAAGGATCAGTCTTAGTGATGTAGATGTAAACCATCTGATCCACTCATTAGACTCAGACACTACAGTGGGAAAGTCTGAGGAGCTCAGCAAAGATCTGGAGAAGAACATCAGTGACTGGAACCAGTCAGAAAGTCACTTGGAGCCATTTCAGAGCAGCTTCAGATCCAGAACCATCAGTGTGTCAGCATAAAGCTCATGGTCCAGTTGTGTTACTGCCACCATCAGGAAGGAAACACAAACTACCAGCTGCTGCTGAGAGACGACTGGTCAGGATGGTCAAGAGTCAACCAGGAACCAGCAGGAAGCAGCTCTGGATGGACCAGAAGCTGCTGGAACACAGCTGTCAGTGTCCACAGGGTCTGACATCAACATGAGCTGAGAGGCTGATGGAGAAGGAAGTTCTTCCTCTACAAGCAGAACCTTAAAGCTCCACTGGTCACATGGACAAAGAAAAGGCCTTCTGGAGGAAAGTTCTGGTCAGATGGAACCAACACTGAGCAGAAACATGTCTGGAGGAGAGAAGGTGAGACCTTAAACCCCAAGAACACCAAACCTGTTCTGCTGTCAGTGGACACAAAGTAGATGGACCAATGAAGAAGGAGGATCACCTCCACGTTGTTCAGGAAAACCTGAAACCATCAGCAGAAGGTTGATCTTGGACACAGGTGGATGTTCCAACCAGACAATGAGCCCAAACACACATCAAAGTGGTGAAGAAATGGTTCCATCAGGCTGGAATGAAGGTTCTAGACTGGTCTCCCCAAAGTCCTGACTGGAACCATCCAGAACCTGTGGACTGCTGAAGGAACAAGTCTGAAGCATAGTTGAACTGAAACAATTCTGTCCAGAGAAGTTGAAGATAACCCAGAAGCTGGTAGACGGAAACCAGAGGAGACGTTTAACCAGATATTAGCATTTCTGTACATATATGTCACAGTCCAAATAAAAATGCAGGCGGATTTTAAATCTGCCTAGGCAAGATTTAAAATTTGATTTGGTCAAGGCAGATTTCAAATCTGTCTGGGCAGAACTAAAATGCTGATTTTGCCGAGACCAAATTAAAATCCTTCTAATATCATCATGAGATTGTGATCTTGCCTGGGTACATTTGAAATCTGCCTGTCTGCAAATGGACCCTGCTGCCAAAACAGACTGTGATAATACCAGAATGCAAATCAATCACTAAATTCTGTATCATACATTTTATGTTTTGTACTGAAACAATTAACATTTAGTACTTAATTAGTTCTAAAACATTTCAAAAGGCAGCAGCCAGAATGTAGTGCAATAAATCAGTTGTGCTTAAATTGACATACTGTTATAAAATACTAAGAAGTGTTCATATGTTACTGTCAACTTACTGTTATTTGTGTCATGTCTGTCAAGTTCTTGTTCATGTTTACACGTTGTATGTCTCATCTTTCCTGTTTTATTTTGAAATCACGTCACCGGGTGTTTCTATTCCAGTTTTACTTCCTGCACCTGTCTTGTCTCACCTGTTCCCTGATTACCTCCCTACACCTGTTTCCCATCTACCCTCGCTACCTCGTGTATATTACCCTGTGTCCTGTGTGTCTCACTGTCTCGTCGGCAGTTCGTTGCACTTCTCAGTCCTCGTACCAGCGTTGTCAAGTCAAGTCAAGTCAAGTCATAGTCTGTTTTGTTCACAACCTCATTTCTGTTTTTTGGACCTTGCTTTTCGCCTGACGATTCCTGGATACCTCTGCCTTGTCTGATTGACCTACCTGTGTACCGAACCTTGTTTGCCCGAACCTATTCTAAGTCGAGCATTTGTGTCCACCTGTTCTGTGAGTGAGTTCATGACAATTTGTTTTCTGTATGTATATGATAAATGAAATAAAATGAAATATTCAATGAATATCCACATATGTTTGTTGTATATGTGTTTTCCTTCATGGTTATACAAAAATTAAATCTATTCCAGAAATTTTAATTCGTGTTTTTAAACCTGCCTATGGAGGCTTACAATCTCAATTTGTTATAAGGATGACTTCAATTTTCTCTACACCAAATCAACATTTTAGTTCTGCCCAGACAGATTTAAAATCCGCCTTTATTTTAATTTGGACTGTGACATATATTTATGACCCAACAGATTGTGTCATACTGATCCTATATCATTTTGTGGTTTCATGTGCTTCAATGATTCCATCATAGAAAATTCAGAGTTGTAGGAGTCACTGGAAACTCAAGACTAACATGATGAACACGATCCTACAAGTGGATGGAAACTGTTTTCAGGACTGTATCTGCTCTGACTGACTAAACCATCCATCCATCCATTATCTATACATCACTTAATCCTTATTAGGGTCGCGGGGGGGCAGGAGTCTATCCCAGCTGACGTAGGGCAAAGGCAGGGGACACCCTGGACAGGTAACCAGTCCATCGCAGGGCACTAACTAAACCACCTCTGCTTTATTAATCCTTTCACATCACCACCAAGTCAAGCTGAACCCTCTGAACCAGTGTTCTAGAAACTCACTCTATGATGTACTCACATCACACACATACATACACGGACACACACACACACACAGATGCATAGACATGTCCACATCTCTCTCTGACAAACATGGAAACACTATCAAAGACTAGCACTAAGAACCGTGACCTGGACATCAGAGGAAACACTTTGAGGTTCTGCTGCATATAACACACCTTGTGTCATATGTTCAGTGGACACAGTAACACAGACACATGACAAACATGTTACATGTTCACTCACCAAGTAACACACAAAAGTGGGCAGCAAAGAAAAAACAGTCACAAAAAGTTACTGTGAAGTTCAAACAATCAGCCGAACCAACAAACAGAAATGCAAGTCTGAGCACCGTCATCATCTATCAATAACTGTGATCATCTATCAATAACCGGTATCATCTATCAATAACTATTATCATCTATCAATAAC
>NW_007579818.1:24857-42718 GCF_000690725.1 Stegastes partitus
CTCATCGAATCAGGACCACGGACAGTTGTCATTGAATCAGGACCACGGACAGTTCTCATAGAATCAGGACCACGGACAGTTCTCATAGAATCAGGGCCAATCAGGTGTGACCCCATCCATCAGGTGACCCTGTGTTTTTCCTGCTGCAGAGCCTGAGCTGCTCATTAATTAGCTAGAATGCAGCGGTATTAATCAGAGTAATGAGTAATGAAACATGCAGCGCTTCCTTTCACCTGCACGTGAATGAATGAATAACAACCCTGTGGATGGCATCAGGTATGACGTCATCTCGCAGCACCCCCCCCCCCATTTATTTAACCGTGAAAACATGTTTTGCTGCACAAGTGACGTCATGACGAGGCGTATAATCCACGCCAGCCAATCCGCGCTCTTTCTCCGTTTCTGATTATTTTGCTGTTTAATGCGCTGATTTTAACGGAGACACGGTGACGTCACGCCCTCTGCATCGATGCCTGATCATCAACACAACACCGATCACGTTCTGCTTGACCGGATCATGTCGGACAGAAACGCTGCGCAGGCCGCAGCCTCCGTCCTCCTCCATCCGTCCTCCAGCCGCGGCGGCCCGGTGCTCGGAGTCCGACCCTCCGACCCTCCGACCGTCCGCCCTCGGCCTCCCCGCCCTCCCCCCGGGCTGCTCTTACCTTCTCCTGCGCTCTGTTCAGCCGCTTCTGCACGTTCTTAGCGAAGATTCCCGTCTTGATTTCCGCCATGATGCCTGCAGAGACGAGAGGCGGATTAACGGAGACGGTGACAGGAGGAGGGGCGGGGCTTACAGCGGCATCCCTCAGCTGATTGGACGCTTCTGTCGGAGCTGAAGTGTGTGTTTAACACTCAGCAGCAGGTTTGTCGCCGTCAGTCTTCATGCTGCTGAAGTGAGGCTGTCAGTGCGCAGGTGCAGCAGATAATTGGAGCTATTTTAAGTTCACTTTTTACTGAAATGCAAAGCAAACAACAGGAAATGATGCAAGACCTGATGACGTCATCAGGCCGCAAGAATCAATTCAGGTCTTCTTCAAAATCAGAAGAAACAGCAGCAGTGAGGCAGCAGGACAGGTGAGCAGGTGTATGTATAGTTCTATGTTTGTGGTGACCTCACGGTGGTCCGATCTGAGTCCGTTAATATTTAGTCTGACGCCACTTTCCAAATAAAACACAGTTTTGGCACATTAACGTTAATAAATCCAGCAAGTTGATCTGCTTTATCCCTGAATATCTCTGCATTACTACAGAAGATTATATACAGAGCTTTACGACAAGGTTCTTTTCTGTAGGTGTTCAGGAACCTTGAAGCTCTCGTAGAACTCTGTTATGTTGGAAGCTGGATCGAGGCTCCAACAGCTGGTGACAACTCGTATCTGAGTTTCCTTCTCTGGGATCTTTTACTTTCTGTCTCAAAGAAATTTCTCTCTTAAACGTCTCCTCCAGTGTGTGTCGATTCACTGCAGCCTTTACCTGAGTCACCTGAGTGACCTCACTGTGTCCATGGATCCAACCGGTTGTTCTGAATGCAGTTCTGTTCTGACAATAATCCCGCTGCAGATGCTACGGTGGCTTTTGAACTGTTCTAGTTTTCCAATTTAAAATGTTTCCACAGAGCAGATGTTTCAGCTACATTCTGCCTTGACTGCACCTGTGACGGTAAATAAAGGATCAGACTGAGGTTCAATCCATCCATCATCTCTACACCTTAATCCTCACCAGGGTCATGGGGGGCGGAGTCTATCCCAGCTGACTCAGGGTGAAGGCAGGTTCACCTGGACAGGTAACCAGTCTATCACAGGGCTACACTTAGAGACAGACAACCAAGCACACTCACATTCACACCTACGGACAATTTACAATCACCAATTAACCTCAGCATGTTTCTGGACTGTGGGAGGAAGCCGGAGAACCCGGAGAGAACCCACGCTGCACGGGGAGAACATGGAGACTCCACGCAGGAAGATCCCGGGTGTCCTCACCGGGACGCCAACCGGCGACCTTCTAGCTGCGAGGCAACGGTGCTAACCACCGAGACAGCTGCAGCCCACCATCAGCCTTATTAGAAGTCAAATCAGGTCTGTTGTCAATGTCAGTCAGATGTTGTGTTCAGTGTTTCTGATCACTGGGATAGAAATCACTAGAAACATATTTAATGTTGAATCATTGAGTTGGTTCAGCTCACAAAGTCTCAAACTGATGATCAAACTGTTATTTCTTCTGTTGTAGCTGAACAGACCTCCTGCCACCTAACTGTCAATGAAGTTTATTCAGCTTTAAAGCAGCGAGTTGAGCTTCTGATCAAACCCCGACGTGTTGTTCATCTTTACAGCTCTGGTGGAAGGTACAATCTGTCCAACAGGTGTGTGATGCGACTCACCGTTCCCACAGAGTCGGCAGTTCATCCTGCAGGCCGACGTTCAGCTCGTCAAACACTTTCTGAGCCTTTTTTAACTCGTCTTCTGCCTGCATGCAAAAACAAAATGAGCTTTACACAGAACACCTGGACCAGGTGTATCCACGGCAGAGTGCACTCACCTTCATCATCTTGCGGTCATTCTTCATCCCAGACGCCTGCAGCGTTTCGACGTGATGCCGAGCGCTGTCATAGTCGATGAGTTTTCGGCTTCGTTTGGCCACACGAGTCTGAAACAACGCAGTTTCCATTTTCACACAATGAACCAGTTTCTGCACTGACCCATGTTTTGTACCCAGAAGACAATCCGTTTTATACCTTGAGGTCTGGAAACTGCTGCAGGTATGCATCCAGGTTCAGCAGCGTCGAGTCCACTAGTTTATTATGAAAGTCTTCCCACAGTGCATCGCAGTCCTGCAAGAAATGCAGATTCTCATGTTGAAAATTAAAATCAGAACTAAAATGATTCTACAAGGACAGGAGTCCCCAAGTCAAGCTGCACTGTGGTGCAACAGGAGGCAGAGTCAGGACTGTGTGTGTCATGTTTGTGTGATGTATTCAGGTGCTCCTGTGTTTCTGACCTTTCCAATGGTCAGAACGTCGTCTTTTCCATGCCAGTCTGGTTCGTACACTTCATGCAGAGACTGAGAAAGGTTGATGGAGGCCTGTTGCATCCCTGCAAACAACCAAACTTTGTTTCAGTCATCATGGTGACGTTAAATTTGGTTTGAATGCAGAGAAGCACAGACTATTTAGTGTTTTTCAGTCTAACCCGAGTGAACACGACACTTGCTTACCTTTAATGGCAGACATGTAGGCCTTCATTTCCCTCTGCAGCCGAGAGCCTTCAGACTGACAGAACACACAGCTGGTTAGTAAAACACACAAGCTTTGCTGAAACTGAAGGACACATGATGGAGGACGAAGAAGAAAGCAAAGCAAATGAACTAGTTCCAGTTTCAGCAGCTTTGTGTCTATAATTTCAGTTCTTAACAATGTTTCTCACCTCCTGCCTCCTGAAGTTGACAACTACTTGCTCAAACTGTTCATCTTTGGTCTCATCTGCTTTTCCCAACTTCTGCAGAACCTGAGAAATACATAAAATTTAACAGATTTATATCCGTTTTATATTTACAAAGACAATTTGAAAGAACAGTTTAGTTACAGTTTAATCCAGCTCAGCTTAATTCCAGCTGCAGCAGCTTCATCACGAGCTCAAATTCTCAACAAGAAGCTTGCAGTGTTCTGGATTGACAGACTCTATGGACAGGAAGCAGATCTAATATTCATAGTTACATTTTCATCACTGGTGACTTCATGTTTTTGTGTTTTCATTCGTCAGAGGGAGAAGATCTTAGAATGAAAACCAATCAGTGACTCCACAGAGGATCTTCATCCATCGTCTTCCCTTCATCCTCTGCAGGGCTGCTGGGGGTGGAGCCTGTCAGAGCTGACTCACCTGGACAGGTGGAAGATCTTCATGTTTGTTCTAATTATCTCAGGACCACGGACAGTTGTCATCGAATCAGGACCACGGACAGTTCTCATAGAATCAGGACCACGGACAGTTCTCATCGAATCAGGACCACGGACNACTCTAACCCATCACCCTAACCCATTACCACAACCCATCACCCTAACCCATCATCACAGCCCATCACCACAACTCTAACCCATCACCACCAAGACACTGAACCCCAAATGGCTCCCAATGGTAGATTAGCGCCTTGCATGGCAGCTCTGTCGCCATTGGTGTATGAATGTGCGTGTGAATGGGTGAATGAGAAACATTGTAAAGCGCTTTGAGTGCCGCAAAGGTAGAAAAGCGCTATATAAGTGCAGACCATTTACCATTTACCACAACCTATCACCACAACCCATCAACACAACCCATCACCCTAACCCATCACCCTAACCCATCACCACAACCCATCACGACAACCCTTACCCATCACCCTGACCCATCACAACTCTAACCCATAACCACAACCCGTATCAGGACAGATTTCAGAAACCTAACACATCAGTGTCAGGGTCAGCCACGGAAAATACCCAGATTTAAACCAGCAAAAGCACCTTCATCATTTACCTGAAACAAAACACATGAGGTTGAAAATCAAAGACACTTAAAGTTTGTTCTGACCTTGGGGCTCCTTGGATGGTGAACATTTTGTCAGCGTGCTGCTCAGCCAGTTGGGTCATCACTTCATACAGCTGCCTGCACACCTGGAGGGTCACAGCCAATCAGGTTATAGATAGGAAACACACAGCGGCAGGTTCTGACTAAACACTGTTTTTCTGTCTGAATGTCCTTCTGGATTATTTAACAGTAAAATGATGACTCAAGGACAAACGAAAACTCACCAGTGAGATCTCGCGGTGAAACTTTGCCTCCAGACTCGTCACACACTTAAAAGTGGTGATGTAGAAACCGACTCGGCTGCAGAGCAGAAAGACAACACTTTGACTTTACATGATGTCTGATGTCTAAAACAAAAACATAAGGATGCAGCTAAGATGACGCTCAGTCACATCAGTACATGCAACCTTTGGAGTCATATTCTAAATCTGCACGCTGGGACTTGAATTGTGCCATCCACCATATCCAGCCATCATCTCTACACCTGAATCCTCACTAGGGTCATGGGGGGGCNGCGACCTTCTAGCTGCGAGGCCACGGTGCTAACCACTGAGACACCTGCAGCCCAGGTTTATTACAGATCAGCTTAAAAAATACCCTAATCGGCCTGATCCTGATCTTTGAGATCAGATCAGAACATCTGTGATAATCATGTTTGTTAAGCAGCAGCTGAAAGGAATCAGAGGCTCGGTGGTACCGTTAACAAATACACTGGACTGGAAAGAACTTCTCTCAGCGTGGAAAACAGCTAAATAACACATAAAAAGTGATTCATGGCACAAGAACTGCTGATGATTGACCAGAACCAGTCCAGGTCCATATTCTGTGGAGCTTCATTTAAACTCAGAAGTGATGATTCAAGAGCTTCTTTACAGTTCAACTGTCAGACAATAAATCCTGAACATGTGTTTTTGTTCTTGAGACTCCACAGAACCAGAATGTTCTGTAATTAACAATCCAGTATCAGAACCATCTCTGGATTAACAGGCTCTGTACTGCAGGCTTTAAAGGCTGCCATGTTTTCCAGCAGAGCTGAGGTGTGCTCAAATTCAGCTGGAAGCTAAAAGTGTTCAAACTGTAAAAAAAAAAAAAAAGAGATCCAACATAAACTCTTTATAACTGCGAATTAGAACCTCCAGAACATCCGGGTCATTTAACTGGTAAAAATAAGGTGACAAAGCTTTTTGTATAATAAATGTTTTCTGCCTTCTGTTGTTCATCTCATGTTCTGTGCTCAGTCTTTAGTCACTGAAGGTACCGTCTCATTTAGAACATTCCGTCGCACAGAATTGGTTTGTTTGTGTTTCTTTAGACCAATCATGCTGGGCAGAGCTAAGAACAAGATGCAGCATCGCTGTTTCCTTAAAACTATGACAGTGGAATTGTTTTAGTGGAGCATTTGCATCAGTTAGTCAAAGACTGTCATAAAACGAATATTTTACCTAAAATAATTAGCAGGACCGCTTCACTGCACAATCCAAATCCTCAGGTAAAGATTCCACTTCCAGTTGTTCCTTCCTGGAGATTTAGAAATTGTAAATGGTAGATAGAGGATGAGAAAGAGAAAGCAGCCAATGGCAGGTTTGTTCCTGTAATTCACATCTGTGAGACTTTATCGTTATAATCTGTAAGATTTCTATGTTAAAAATGACTCAAACAAGGTTTTGTATGTTGTCGACTTGTGTTCTTCTGTTTTCTCAAATGTTCCCTTCTGTGTTCGAACAGTGCTGTCACTGAAGTCACATCTCCTTTACAGCGAATCATGCTAACGAATAAAACTGAGCAGGTAGTTTGGTCACAGAAAACAGCACTGAGCTGTTGTGAAATTAGCTACAGCAGCTGCACAGCTGCATCTAATGCTAAGCTAGCAGTTAGCATTGCATTGGCTAACATAACCTGTGGCTACATTACCTGGCTGTGAGTATGATTCCTGCCTGTGCTGACGACAACAACGTCCAGAATCCCACCCTGCCTCGTGACATCATCACCCAAACTGCACTTTTAGTTATTGTTCAGAGTCTCGTCGCAGCAGAAATGCGACGCTGCACAGAACCAGCAGCAGAGAAATAAAGACAAACAAGTCAGTGAGAGGAAAGACACTGGTGTTCTCATTTCAAATTTCATCATAAACGCTGAAGACAAAACAGATTCAAAAAGAGATTCAGATTTAGACAAAACATGATTACAACATTAGTCACAACACGTTTTGTTATTTCTATTCATTGTACTGTCCCATGATTCTGTTTTAGCATTAACATAACATCAACATAATCTGAACTTCCTCTCTCTAAAACTCTTAATCTCAGTATTTGTAAAATGTAAAATATCATAAAAAAATAAATAAACACAGCAAGTTCAAAAAAGCAGATGATGATAAACCTGTGATGAACCAGCATGAAGCTGGTTTTATACAGACAGCAGCCTTTGGACTTCCTCTGAGCAACGGTGGGAAGGAACCATAAAAAAAAACCTCGGGCAGAACCAGGCTCAGGGAAGGAGGCCATCTGCTTCAGTGAGAGTGGGGATGGAGGGGTGGACAGCAGGACAGCAGATGGAGAGCAGCAATAGCACAGAACAATACATATGTTTAGGTCGGTGAGGCCAGCGGCTGCAGGTCAGAGCCGTGAAGCTCCAGATCCAGAGAACAAACACATTTAGATTCTATCCTGGATTTTACAGGGAGCCACTGAAGGGAAGCTGATACAGGAGACATCTGATCTGGTACTGGTTCTGTCAGAACCCTGCTGCAGCATGTTGGATCAGCTGGAGGGTTCTGAGAGAGTTACTGGGACATCCTGATAATAAGGAACTACAACAGTCCAGTCTAGAAGTTCTGAATGATGGACTGGTTTCTCAGCATCACCCTGAGACAGGATGGTCCTGATGTTTACAGTATTACGTAGATGACAGAAGATCGTCCTACAGACTGGTTCTGTAGGGCTGCTGAAGGACATGTCCTGGTCAGAGACACCTCCAAGGTTCTGTACAGTAGAACTGGAGGCCAAGGCGATGCCCTCTAGAGCAGCTGTCTGGTTCCAGAGTGTGTTTCTGAGGTGTTTAGGGCCAAATACAAGAACCTCAGTTGGTCTGAATTTACATGAAGGAGATTCCAGGTCATCCAGACCTTTATGTCCTTCAGACATGTTGGAGTCTGACCAGCTCATTGGCTTCATTTGGCTTCATAGATAAATATAACTGGGTGTCGTCTGCATAACAGTGGAAATGTCTGCAGTGCTCCCTGATAATACTGCCTACAGGGAGCATGTACAAGGTCCTAACACAGAGCCCTGTGGAACTCCATCACTACCTCTACTGCAGGTGGAAGAACCATCATTAACATGAACAAACTGGAATCTGTCTGATAAATATGATGTAAACCAGTTCAGTGCAGTTCCTTTAAGTCCAGTAAACATTCCAGTCTCTGTAATCAGATGCTGTGATCCACTGGATCAGATGCAGCACTGAGGTCCAACAGAACCAGTACAGAAACTGGTCCACTGTCTGAAGCTATAAGAAGATCATCAGTGACCTTCAGCAGTGTGTCTCTGTTCTATGATGCTTCTAAATCCTGACTGAAACTCTTCAGACAAACATTTCTATGCAGATCATCACATAACTGGCTGCAACAGCTTCTTCCAGAACTTTACCAATCAAACGGAGGTTGGATCTGGGCCTATAGCTAGAACACCTGGATCTAGAGCAGGCTTTGTGAGCAGTGGTTTTATTAGAGCTACTTTAAAAGCCTACGTAGCCTGTTAATATAGAGAAGCGGATGATAGTTAATACTGCAGTATTTATTAGAGGGAAGACGTCCTTCAACAGTCTAGCTGGGATTGGGTCCAACAGACATGCTGCTGGTTCAGAAGAATTTCCTATGGACGTGAGCTCTGACAGGTTCACAGCAGAGAAGCAGTCACAGTATAGATCTGGTCCTATGGATGCATCCAGAGCTGCTGCTGCACCTACACACATGTTCATGAGTTTATGTCTCGTATTCACTTCAGTGTCCAGAAACGTCCAGCAGAGGGCAGCAGAGCTTAAAAAGTGAAAACACTTCAGTTTTATTCACTCCAGCTCAGAGAACACAAAGTCACCAGCAGCGGTGTCATATGAAGGTATGGAGAGGAACCCAGTGCATCATGGGAAGTCTACCAGCAGCAGCAGCAGCAGCAGCACTAAGGGTCACCTCTGACCAGCTCCATCACAGAGGAAACTTTAAATGTTTTTCATATTGGAAACTGTTCTGGACTTTCTAGGAAGAGAAGTGAATATGGGAGACCACAGCTAATGCCAAATGAGACACCGTCACGTCGCTGCCTCCACCTCTGGCAGCCTTTCCTCCTCTCTGTGGGTGTGGTCTAATCAGCAGGTGTGAAGACACCTGTGCTCACCTGGGAAGTCAGCACTCTGTCCATAAAACCCAGACTCTGAGTGTCATTCATTATCAGATCATTGAGCCAGACACCAGTCAGCCAATTCAGGCCAAGCGTCAAGCTCTTGACAAAGGTTCTGTTTGAGCATCTCTTCAGCTGAACCTCCCTGCTGGACTCAGATTTGTCTTCTACACTTGGATCTCCACCTCTCAGATTGCTGCGATCTAACAGCTTCTCCAGTAGTTTCCTACCACTTTGATGCTCATTGTCTGCTCAGCTGGCCTTCATCGTTTGTAGTGTTCCTATAGTGGTTTTCTGTGCCTTGGTTGGCCTTTAGAAGCTGATAACTTCTGTTCTCCTGACAGGTTCTACAGAACAATAACATCAAGTAACACTGTTCATCTTGTCCATTCTCATGTACAGTAACACAGTGCAGAGCTGTTTACGATGTTGAAGCAGAACTCTGGCCTTTCACGCCATCAGCGTTCCTGTACTAATGTGTCCATAGCCTGTCCTGTATCCGTGTGTTGCTCTTATTGTACTTCTGTATTTCTTGTCTTCTTTCTTTGACACATTTGCATTGAACTGCTGACATTTTAATTTCAAAGCTGATGGATCAAAAACAATTTTCTTATGTTTTATATTATTTTACTGAAAACACTCTGAGTAGGTACAGTTGGATATTAGATTTTAGATCTTAGTTTAGTATTACAGATGGTGACAGCGAGGATGTTCCAGCACCTTCATCTTCCACAGCAGCAGCAGCATCAAACTGAGCAGGAACTTCATATGAACCCTGTAGAAAAAGCAGCAAATGCAACTAGCTCCTCTGTTTTCAGTTTGGTTACTCAGAGACTGGCTTAAGTGACACCTCATTTTAGGACGAGGAGTTATCAAGAAGCTTCAATGGAAGGTTGGTGCCACTCATCCCAAAGCTTCCTTCATACAGGAATAACCTCAGTGCGCTTCATCAGTACGATATGTTTGCAATTCAAACAGTTTGTTATGAAAGAATTGAAAGGATGTTTAAATATCACTTTTTATTTGTTGAGGAGCATAAAGGCTATCTGAGCCAGAGCTCAGTGATGCTCCTTTGGCAGATTGGAGTCCTTTCTGCTCCTGATTTTGGAGTTTTCAGTCTTCAGGACTGCTCAGACTGCCTCAGCATCTTTCAAGTCCTTCAGGTAGAGCTTCTTCCAGTGATTTGTGGTGGATGTTGACATCTGCTCTGGATCTCTGTCCTGTCCTGGGAAAAAGTTTTCTTTTACTTTCCTGACTGACTGCAGAATGTCTGCATCTACATTTGGCTGAACACAGATGTTTAGTTGGAGTTTACTGCTGCAAATATTTCCATGTTGCAGACTGAACTTCATCTATCTGCAGCACAGGAAAAGGTGAATCAGAGGACTCGTCCCAGGTGAGGAGGATGTTGTAACTGCTGACTCCCACCAGCAGAGGGCGTGCTGATGTCACTGTGAGAGAGAGAGACGGTCTGTTTTGAGCGCGCTCCATCTGCTGTGTGCAGGACGCTGCTTATAACAACAAACTCTTTTTTCAGTCTAAAAATTTCACACCAACGGAGTTTCTCCTCCACGTGAGGTGACGATGACGTGATTCATCAGTGTGTGTGTGTGTGTGTGTGTGTGTGTGTGTGTGTGTGTGTGTGGTATGAATGAATCAGGGACACACTCTTCCTCCTCTTCCCTCCTTCCTCCTCCTCTTCTGTCGTGACGTTCATTCAGGAGGAAACACCACAAACAGTCCTGAGATATTCTGAGACTTTATTCACTGTGTCAGTGTGAGTGACTCACAGGGAAATACCTCTGTGGACGGAGGGAGGGATTAAACAGCCAGAGAGGTATAATTACAGTAACACAGCACAGAGGGAGAGTAGAATGACCCTGCACAGTGTTCGTTCAGCTCAGACCAGCAGACCTCCAGGACCAGAGAACCAGATTGGGAATCAGAGAACCATCACACTGAGGACAGTAGAACCAGAGGACTGAGGACCACAGAACCAGAGAACCAAAGCGTCAGGACAAGACTCAGAGATTCTTCTCACCAGCAGAAGTTCACTGCTGGCTGTTGGACTGCTGCTGCTGTGTGTCCTCACTCACCTCCAGCATCAGAGTCCACTGGCTTGACTGCAGTTGGAAGGATTTGATCTGAACATCTGAGTGCTGATCTGCTCAGCGCTTTCCCGGCACTCAGTCTCAGATAGAGCTGTTTCTGCTGTGTGATCACCAGCATCGGTCTCAAACTATGTGTTCTCCATTAGCTGTGTTCTTCTCTGTGGCCGTGTGTCTTCTTGTCGACGCCTCTCCGACCGTCTCTCCAGCGGTGAAGGTGGATGTGGCGTCCCGGCTCCAGGAGGGGGCGCCGTCCTCTGACTGTCCGTCCTGCTCTCTGTCTCAAATGAGGAAGAACTCGTCTTCATCTGTAGGTCAGAGCGACATGGTGGAGGCCGTCAAGCGCCACATCCTCAACATGCTGCACCTGAGCGCCAGACCCAACCTGACGCATCCGGTCCCTCGCGCCGCGCTGCTGAACGCCATCAAGAAGCTGCACGTGGGCCGAGTGGCTGAAGACGGCAGCGTGGAGATCCAGGAGGAGAGCCGGGACTCTGCGGACTCAACGCCACATGAACCGCCATCTGAAATAATCACCTTTGGAGAGCCAGGTGAGTCCGCTTGATGAGCTGGTCCTGGCTGAGCCCAGGTCCAGTTATTAATCCTAGAAGTCCCACATTCATGTCAACATCTGTTTAACGCCACGTGAAGGCCTTGTCGCTCAGTCAAATTTCAACATCAAGCAATCTGATTGGTTAAACAAACTCCTGTGAGGAGGCGTGTCAGGAAACACACCAGGCGCATGAAAGAGGCGTTTACATGCCGTCTGAAATTAGAGCTCTGTATGTGAACACCTGCTGGACCGGTGACGTCAGTAGATCCAGACTCTACTGAGGTTTGCTGACTCCTCGTCTGTCTGTGTGTTTTCTCTTATCAGCTCATTCAGAAAATCTGAAAAGTTCAAAGTTTGTTGACATATTTCAGCTACACAGACAGATTCTATTGATTCTATTCAGTCCGTGTGACCGAGTGTCAAGTCTATATTTTTAATTCAGTTTTTTCCTACACTGTCACACAAACCTGAAGATGAATCACAGTTGAGATGCCTTTTGTCATGCAGGTGTGACGGCAGCATGAAGCTGAGCTGTACTGTTCATTGATCGTGTGCTGCTTTAACTCTCATCTGTCGCATGAACAGCAGCAATAAAACCTCTTTGGTTTGTCCACCAATGTTCAGAAATGAAACGGAGGTTTCTGAGCTGATTGCCAATCGATCAGGTGATCGATCAGCTTCATGACGTCAGAATAAATGTCAAACATGGCAGAAATCGCTCTTGTTTCAGGGATATAATGCAGCCGAGTCCGTACAAACCCCCACAGTCTCTTCTTTTGCGACAAACTGAGTCAAAGAAAAATGAAGCAGGGAATCTGTGGACATCTGAAAAAAGGAGAATAGCTCCAGCTGAACGGAGAATCAGAGAAGTGAGCGACTCAGAACTCATCTTTGTTTCCGGTGCTTTCACTGAGCTGGTGTGTCTAAAACAAGAGAAGGAGATGAAAGTCTGATCATAGAAAAGTATGATTTAAAGTCAAAGCAAATGTGGCTGAAACAAGTTTAAAGCCTCGTCTCGCTGACGGAGGTTAAACTCAGTGATGGTTTACAGAAGAAAGGAGGCGCTGAAGGCTGCATAATGAGGATAAATGTACCTCTGGCTGGTCTGTCTCCACTCTGCTCATGTCTGTTGATTCATTCAATCATTAATATTTTCTGATTCAGGTAAGAGACAAACTGTTGTTAACAAGTCCAGTCAATTCATACGATGATTATGTCAAAGTTTTCTGCTCGGTCTGATTCTGTAAACGTGAACCCACTCGTGACCAATCATATTGTCCAATTATTTGTTAGCTTACATAAATGTGCATAATGGCTTTGTGCTATAAATAATTCCTTTTTCAGAGGAATCTGTCAATAGAAAGGCCCCTCAAAGCCAATCCAAATTAGTGGGCAGTAACGGGGGGACATACCGAGCGGTCTCAGCTCGTAAATAATCTCCTCTTTCAGACAGATCTGGGCCTCAGTAATTATTCTGCAGCAGCAGACAAAGAGGACGGCTTCCCTTTGGAGGGGAGGACGATACTGGCAGCCTTGTTAACAACATTCCCTGAAATCAGGCCGGAGCTTTTTTTAGTGTCTCTCTTCAACTTGAGTATATTTAGAGGCAGATGCTCCATTCATGCTTTCATTGTTAAGGACATTTACTGTGTTCATTCATTCATATGACAGGAGGACAAAACCAGAAGGGGGGCAGCACGGCCGCTGTTTTTATTGCTAATCACTGCTGTTCACTTCAGAGATAAAGCAGAAGGATCCACAGTCCACAAACCGCTCCAACATTTATTAAACTGGTTCTCCTGATTTTATAACATTTTATAACGTCTGCCTATGCCTGGACTCTGGCACCAGAGCACTAGGGGGTTCTCCATGGACCGGACTTGGGCTCTTTGTCATGTTCCTCGAGCAGCTTCTGAGCACTTTTTGAGGCGTGTGGTTGTTCTGGAACAATGTTTGGGTGAATGTGAGGACCAAAGTTTCCAGGTAGTCATCTGTCCGTGCAGTGAATGCCTGAGCTTCATGTTCTCAGCCTGAAGATGTGAGGCTGAGCTCAGAAGCAGAACGATTCTTCGTCTCTGTACTGCATGAATGATGACGTTGAAGCTGTCAGCAGCTGTCAGTCCAGGAGAGACTTTCTTTTAGGTGATTGTGTTTTGCTGAGTCACGTTAACAACACTGATGCAGCTGCTGCTGTCTGCTGAAGGACTGACGTGATCCTAACATGCTGACTGTTCTCTGCTGCAGGAGACTCTCCGAACACGATGACCTTTGACATGTTGAAGGAAGGAGGCTCGTCTGTGGTGGAACAGGCCAACGTTTGGATCTTCCTGAAGATGTCGAAGGTTAACAGAGCGAAAGGCAAAGTGATGCTGCGGCTGCAGCAGCTTCATCATGGTGAGGACGGTAACGAGGAAGAAGAGTGTGTTTCAGAGAAGATGGTGGACACCCGTCGCAGCGGTTGGCACACCCTCGCAGTTCCTCGCAGCGTTCAGACTCTGCTGGACGGCGGCGGCAGCTCGCTCAGCCTGCGGGTTTCCTGTCCACTGTGTGCTGAAGCCGGAGCGTCGCCCGTTCTGACGTCTGCTGACGGCGAACCGGCCTCAGGACGAGACCAGTCTCACCGTCCGTTCCTCATGGTGGTGCTACGAGCTCCAGAAGAGGCTCAGCGGCGAGTCAAACGAGGTCTGGAGTGTGATGGGAAAATCCACATTTGCTGCAAACGGCAGTTTTACGTGAACTTCAAAGACATCGGCTGGGGTGACTGGATTATCGCTCCGTCTGGTTACCATGCCAACTACTGCGAGGGCGAATGTCCGAACCACATGGCGAACATCGGCAGCTCGTCTCTCTCTTTCCACTCGACCGTCATCAATCATTACCGCATGAGAGGCTACAGCCCGTTTCAAAACATCAAGTCGTGCTGCGTGCCGACGAGGCTGCGAGCCATGTCCATGCTCTACTACAACGAGGAGCAGAAGATCATCAAGAAGGACATCCAGAACATGATCGTGGAGGAGTGTGGCTGCTCGTAAACAGCTACCCCCTAAAGACGCTCAAACACTTTGAAAACTTGCTTAGTGGAGGAAAAACATCCCATCAGCAGTTTCCCAGGAAAGACAAGTGTTATGTTTGTGACGAAGCGTCGGATTTCTTTTAGGGAGACTCTTTTCCACATTGGAACGAGAATACTATGCAACAGATACCACAAAGTCCAACTTTATCCATCTTCATTTATAAATGTGGTTTGTTTTCTATCGTCATAGAAAACATGAATCAGTTATTAATGTGTTCCACTAAAGCATCAAAATCTCTGTTGTCAAGATACTTGAAAGAAATAAGTTCATCCAGCTGCTGGAGCCAAACAAGATCATTCTGAGTATAATTATTAATACTGTTGATAAGAAGGTGAATGTAGATGTTTGCACAGTGAACTAAATCCCTGGACTTGATGCCACTTTATGCTCAACATTGGAGCTGAGAAGATTCAGACGGAAGCCAAAGACAACATTGATTAAAGTTTTGTTCATTTCCCTAAAATCTCATCGAGCTGTGAGATACTGAAGTTAAATGATGTAACAGACTGAAAACACTTCTCATCCGTTTGGTCAATGTTGTTGCCAACTTTATATAATTTATTTGCATTTTTGCCTGTTTTGTTTCATCATTAAACAAACTGTGGGTCAATACTTTGCCACTTAGTGTCTTTCTTTTGAATTCAGTCCACAGACAGATTTCTATGATGCCCCTTTACAGTTCAGTAACTCCATGAGCTCCAGTGCCACCCTCAGGACAAATATTACATGGTCAGATCCACTGCAGAGCGGACAGCACACAACTCATCAGGATGTAGTGTGCAACCAAGTTCATGTTGTTTTATCACATTAAAGTGTGAGTTAAGGTTCAGCTGCACTGAGAGAGGATCAAAGTGTTTCTGCCTTTACCTCCTGCTGGTGTGTTTGTTGTCAGAGATCAGGTCGAGTTAGTTTTGTTTTTTAATTTGTGTTGTTGTCATTTGTGAGTTTATTCTTCTGCTGATGGTCAATCTGAGGTCTTAATCTCTGTTTGATGATATTCATGCTGCAGATACCGACTCGGCCCAGTCGATCACACACCATCGTCATCCTCTCTGAATGTATAAACCAGCCGTACAAGCCCATAGAAGCACGACGTCATCATCTTCATCATCGCCGTTGTCATATTGCTGTAGATGCTATTTCAGCATTTGTCAGATCTAAAGGAGGCAGGTTTAAAATATAATTGGACCCTTCCAGGGACCATTAAAAGTACCACCTGGGCCAGTCTACCTTTTATTTTGGCGGGTCAGAAACTTAGTAAAGCGTTCCGCTGCAGGTGATGTGTGTTTGAGGACAGTCAGCTCGTCCCTCTCAGGTGAGTTAGTTTGATCAGGATCAGGTCTGAGCTGCTTTCACACGTCCACAAAGGAGGTCCAAGTGCTGCAGGAACCCGACACTCGGTTCTTTGTTTGCAAGTAAAAACTGGAGCGATGGCTGGCAGACTCAGAGGCTCCTCCACTTCCTTGTCTGTCCTGTTCTGCCATCTGATTGGCTGCTGTGCTGGACCGAGTGGCTGATGATGTCGGTGAAGTTAAACCTTCGCAGACTGAGGAGAAGCAGGGCAGCCAGTTGGCACGGCGACGCTCTGTTTGTTCACTGACCTACAAACTCACTGCTGAGTCGACAAGTTGATTTAGGAAACACAAAGACGCCTGCTGAGGCGAACACAACACACTGAGTACGCAGCACTGACACAAACTGAAATACAACAGTACCGAATGAAACCTCAGAACTGACACAGAAGTTATGGAAAAAGCTCACAGCGAGTCGCCTGCAGACAATTCAACCAACAAGCTTCCAGTCAAAGAAATGAAAGAACTGCAGCCTAATGGTTCCATCTCAGATGTCAAAACATGGATGTGCTACTGCCACAGACATTTAACACATACACAGTATTCAGCAGAAGAACTGACGTGACATTTAGATTTAACCATAAATAATTATACTGCAGCTTTGGAACATCGTTTTTAGCGGTTTCAGAACAAGAGTTCATGACCTGTTGCTGTGCTTGTTGTTGAAGGTCCTGGAACTGGATGTTTCAGAACAGACTTCAGGTTTAAGACTGAAATATTCCTCAGAAACGCAAGTTGGTATTTTACTGAAAATATTAGGATCGCGCTCTAGAATCTGAAAACATCCTCTGACTATTTCAGCCACCATGTTCTGCCTACATTCAATCATTCTAGTGAAGCAGCTGATTGCTTGGTTGGATTCACATCTTCCAGCTGGAGAGCAGAGAGAGAGTCAACCAAGAAAATTTCTCTTTTTAGACAACACAACGGGTTTTTTCTAACCTGTGATCCTCAGTCTGTTTAGAAACGACCTCCACTGGCTGCTCAGAGGCTAAATCAGACTTATGCAGATGATGCCGACCTTCAGGCTCCAGATTTAAAATCTAACAAGACTTTGAGATCAGGTTGCATCACCAGGAGAAACTTCACAGATATGATTCCCTTTATTCTGAGAGGCGCTTTGAAACTAACAGTTCATCTCACATGACAGGATATTATTTAGACTCCGGTACCGGACGGAGCAGAGCTTAGCCTCAGTGATCTGATGGGCAAGCAGATGGAAACTAACTGGAGACTGTTGAGCAACAACCCGCTGTAACACTGAAAATCCCACAAAATGTAGAAACCTTTCACTCCTGCTGCCTGTGTTCGACTTGTGATTGGCCGAAGACCTGCGTGATTCTCTCATTGTAGGATAGATCCCAATGATGACTGGAGTGATCAGGAGTACGTCACTAAAACACCATCATCATCAGCATCATCTTCATCATCACCATCATCATCATCATCTTCCTCATCATCATCATCATCAACACCATCACCATCATCATTACCATCATCTTCATCATCTTCATCATCATCACCATCATCATCATCATCATCGTCATCATCATTGTCATCACCATCATCTTCATCATCTTCCTCTTCACCATCATCATCATCTTCCTCATCACATCATCAACACCATCACCATCATCATCATCATCATCACTGTCATCATCATCACCATCATCACCATCATCATCACCATCATCATCATCATCATCATCATCATCATCATCATCATCACCATCATCATTATCATCATCATCATCATCACCATCACCACCATCATCCTCATCATCACCATCATCATCATCATCATCATCATCATCATCATCA
>NW_007579818.1:44943-47883 GCF_000690725.1 Stegastes partitus
TCATCATCATCATCACCACCATCATCACCATCATCTTCATCATCATCATCATCACCATCCTTTCCTGCATGATGAACTCAGGTGAACTGTCTATGATCCTCTGCGGTTCACTGCAGGTCTGACATCAGTTCAGTTTGTTCAGAGATAATCAGTCAGAGAGAAAGAAACTAAACAAACAGTCAGAGTTCATTCACCTGCAGCCAGAAACATCCTGAACCTGATGCAATGCTGGAGGTACACAAATGTCAGGGTTCCACTGGAGGACAGACGGCCACCGTACTGGTTTCACTGGTTCAGCTGGAGCAGATCATGATGAGTCAACAGGATCCTTGTATTCTCTGAGATAAGAAGAAAAAGTCCAGATTAAGCATCATCATCATCAAGCAGTGTGAAGTTGGTGGAAGGAGTTCGGAGGTGCCCAAACCCACAAATATGTACTGACAGCTTTCATGAGAGGTAAAGTAAAGCTGTAAAGCTGTTGCCCAAACCTGACGGCTGTCTGCAGGAAACCTCATGTCTCCCACCCACTATGATGGTCCTGATGGCAGCAGGTGAGCTGTCATGGCAGTCTTCAGTTTCCAGTGAATCCTGGAACTCTGAGTTTGCTGTGATAGAATCATTGAAACACAAGTCACAGAAAAACAATCATGCATTTTGGTTCGTTCATAGATTTATTACACTTTACTGGAAATATGAAAAATGAATGACTCTAGAGGCTGATTAACAAAGGTGTTTCTGGATGAAGGAGCCACTGCTCATGCAGAGGCTTTACCAGATAGTAGACTCATAATTAAGGCTACTGTAGATTTTCAGTAGAGCAGGTTTGAGGCTGGTGGTCAAAAAAAAAGGCTTCACTGGTGTAAAACCTGACTGCGTGTCGGTACCACCTGAATATCTTGCTGGAGGTGGAGATCAGAGTCACAGCTGGAGTGTAAGATGAAGCACCGTTGGAGACAAGTGCTATGAAGGTGAGCTTGGTGGACACATGGTCCATGCATCCACTGAGCTGCAACACAGTCCTTGCAGAGCTCCCAGAATCTGTCACTGTGCTGCTTCAAGCTGCCCCACGAGGGAGAGCTCGTCACATTCTTTCAGTTTCTGCTGGGTCCATGGTGGCCAGATTGTTTTGTGAGGTTTGCGTTTTTGTTTTGGAACCAGCGGCAGAACATTAGAAGTAGTGGTAGAAAAGGTGGATTTATCAAATGAATAGTTTTCAAAGGAGCAGAGGAGGCCGAGGGCTGGAGATGGGTGACTGGAGGCGTCGTGGCGAGTCTGGAATGAGGGCAGTTGGCTGAACACGAAGAAGACTGAAGCTCAGGTGAACCAGCGGCTGGCTGGGAAACCCTCCAGAGGATCTACACATGACAACACAGAGATGAGAAGAGTTTAAACCAAAAAGCAGTAGAGAAGAAAAGTCAACTGGTTTCACTGGAGGAAGCCAGAGAGTCGCTGTGGATGAACAATCTAGTAGAAGCAGAGTGTTATGGAGGTCCTGGTGGTGAGAGGGTGAGAGGATTTGCAGGTGTGCTCAATCAGGTAGGTGCAGTGAGTCAAGCCATGCCCCCCCAGTCATAACAACCAGGGGAGCTCCGCCCCTTCTCTCAGGTCTGCTCGCACAGGTGTTGCTGCTGGTGGAGGAACAGCTCCTGGTTTGTCTTTCCAGGTAACATCTGAAGTGCAAACAGTCTGACGGAGGCAGCGATGTCGTGAACGTGCAGACGGACTGCGAGGCGGGAAGGCGTCCAGAGAAACGTGATGAGAGGTGGAGGATCGTCATGTGAGTCAAACTGAAGGATCTATTTTTTTGTGTGTGGGCAGGCTGCACGTCAGTGCTGTTAGCTGAGGGACGGCCTGATAACCTCGACACCACCTCCACTACAAACTGCTGCTCCATCAGCGAGCTCAGACTCACTGCTGCTATTCAGAGACTCTCACCCCCACAGCTTCACTCTCACTCTGCTGCTGCTGCTAAATCAGACCAGAGTTCAGTCGTCAGGACACCGAGTCATCTGCCAAAACGCACTTTATCAGTCTGATTTCATTTTATTTACATCTGAAAACCATGTGTCTCAGGAGAAACCATCATTTTCTGATGCAATGTCTTTCAGCAGGTTTCATTTGAAAGAGTGGACAAAATCTAATTAATTCAGTCACATATTTCTATTCAGTCCCTTGAAACTGTCAAAGATAATCATACATTTCATCTCTGCAGTGTTTATGTTTCATTTGTGTTCCCATAACTTTAAGTCAGCTCATCACCAAAAGAAGTAGCTGCCTGTGGTCTGTCCTCAGATCTGCATCACTGAAAACCTCACAGACTCTGTTTAACTACCAAAACAAAAAACTCCACCAAGGCCGAGGTAAAGAAACCAACACAAGTCTAATGGGAACACTTCAAAAAAAAGCTGTGAGTCCTGGGATTTACTGCAACCCAACAAATGAAGCTGAAAGTTCACGCAAGTTTTTACAATACAAATGCAAAGCAAGTCGAGCCTGTACATTTTTGTTGACGAAAGATAGAAAAGACCCAGAAGTTACTGCAACACAAGGGCACATAGCTGACATACGACCGGCTCAAATCTCATTCTGGGTCAAAGCACTGTTCTTCTCTCCTTAGAAGACAAAACACTGACAAATGTACAAAATGGGGACTTAGTGCAGGAGGATGATGAACCCTCATGAAGGTAGTGATAATGTTGTGTCAGTACTGCCATCAGCTCTGCCTCTCATCAGTAATACTGCAGTGAAATACCAGGTGGGACAGCAGAAGACCCCAGATCAGTGAAATTCTATATTGACCAGCCAGCACTTTATTCTTCCATCATCCAGATCCACACAAACACTAAACGGTACCGTCCAGCTTCAGGAGCAGCTCGGGGTCGATTGCTGCTTCGCCTGACTGGCTCTGAATCTCTGAGTCACACTGAGTTCTAACGATGG
>NW_007579818.1:49066-52325 GCF_000690725.1 Stegastes partitus
TCGTTAGATAGGACGAGTTACTGATGACTCGTTAGATAGGACAGGGGACATGCTGTCGCGTCTCCATTCATTTGTGGATTTGTTGTTCGACTCGGCTCAGTTCTGTGTTTTCATTCAGATGGTGAGAATGTTTTTTCTCACCTTCTTTTGGCTTCAGCAGCGAGTCAGTTTGTTCAGACGCCCACAGAGCAGAACCACACATGACTCATGTTCAGGAGGAGGACAGTCTGACTTCAGCTTTCAGTCTCTTCTGCACAATGCTGCTTTAATCAGCTGCAGAGGGGCGGAGTCTGATGTTGGTCTGTCTGCACGTTTGCAGTGGGTTCAGCTTGTTGAGTTTTTATGAAAAAGCTGCTTGACATTCTGAACAAACGAGTCAAAACTTCTGGCACCAAATTATGCTAATGACTTCTTCAAATGATGCACAGGTAAAACCACAATCGGAGCGGGAGGCAACATGAGTCCACCAGTCACCCAAATACGCCCAGATTCACTGCAAATCTGCCCCAGCCCATCAACCCATACTGCATCACAGGAAGTGCCCCCAGGAAGGCCTGCAGGGCAGCAGGAGGACCAGCAGCTCCACCAGCAGGGTGAGCTTGGATAGTAAAGGAGGACAGGTCGTGATGGGTGATGGGTCAGGGGACGGTGTTGACAGTTACAGGATGCAAGGATGAGCTGGATGTGGAGGTCGAGGTTGGTGATCAGGGTGAGGGCGACTCAGTGGTTCCATCTGAGGTGGCAGTTCTCACCAGAACCTGCAATGGACCCAGATTCAGATCCAGATGATTATGTTTATTGTAATGCTCTCAAACGAATACAATTTTTAATCAGATTAATCACAAGGTTGCTGTGGATTAATCACAATTAAGCATCGTTAATTTTTAATCTACATGAATCGCATTTCATTTTGCTTGAGCAAACAGACTCAAGAAAGAAGGCAATAAATATGTACTTAACGGGTTTATTAAAGATTATTATTGTTATTAAATATTTGTGTTAACAAAAAGAAAACTCCTTCCTGCAGAATGTGCATGTTGCTGTATGTCGGTCGACTGTTCCGTCTTGGGTTTTTTCATATTCAAATTTCCCACCGAGAGGGCAGCATGCTGTTTAGCGGCTTGTGCTTCGAGCTGGTTGGTTCTGCCACTAGTGGATCAACTGCCCATTTGAGCATGTGCGGCCGTAAGTCTGCTCGGACAAACAGCCCAAACTGCATTACTGGAGACATTTCAGGGATTTTGAGTCATTCTGTGCTGCAGATGAGTTAATTGCATTAAAATTTTGAATCAGATGAATCATGTTGATAGATTAATCCGCATTAACGCTTTAATTTTGACAGCCCTAGTTTATTGCATAACCAGATATAAGTAGATCGACCAGGAATTAGAGGTGTGTTTGAGACATGGTCCTGCTCCTTAAGTTGCTCAGTTAACTTCATGCGTCTGAAGAACAAACACTGCAGTCACCAGGTTTAAAACCTGAGGCTCATAATCAAGGTTCAAAGTAATCTTTATTATCCCCAGTCAGTCAGCAGTACACCACAGTGGCGCACTAGCGGACCACATTCTAAAACCACACAATAGACCAAAAATATGACTGTGCAGCTTAAGCTCAGCACTCAGAGGATGATGCTGTTTAAGGTTCTGTCTGTAAAGGTCTGAGAGCTTTCTCAAGTCAGTCCTGAGACTTTTTGACGTACTTTCACCTTTCTTTCCAACCTGTTCTTGTTCTTTAGGGCAAGAGACACAAACTAGCAGATAAAAGCAAACATTAAAACAGACTCAATAAAACAACAACACTTCAAGAAAAGACGTGTCGACACTGAAACTTCTAAGTTTGGGATAAAAATACCAGCGCTGCTGAGCCTTTCAACAACATACCTCAGCGTTTGAGTCACAGGTTAGTTTGATTAGTTCCTAAACAGTTCTACTGCTGGACAACTTCAACACTCTGACCATGAATGAAAGCAGGAGGAACACGTGGAGGGTTCCTTCTCAAATCAATGAGCATTTCTTTTCTTTCTGACACATTTACCCTCAGGTAAGACTGTTTACACCAATCAGTGAGTAGTCGTCGATACAGACATCATCGCTGAGCAGAGAAACGATGACAGAGTCACCTGCCAACTTAATGTGTCCTGATAGTGACTCTGACACATATTTGTATAAAGAATAGAATAGAATAATTTTATTGATCCCCCATTGGGGTAAATTTACACGCCACAGCAGCATCCAAAAATATACAAAGTACAAAAAAATAACAATAGCTAAGTAATATGCATCCTGGTGTCGGCACACAGCAGGTTAAGGCCCACCGTCTCTGGTTGGGTGGTCCACATGCTGGCTGAATGTGGGGAGAGTGGTAGAGAGCGATGTCTGGTTAAAGTCTCCTGAGATGACCATCAGAGACTGAGGGTGAGATGTTTGAAGCTGGGACACTGAGCGATGGATGAGTTCACAGGCCGTAGCAGCGTCAGCCGAGGAGGGATGGAAACTGTAATCGCCAAGACGTTAAAAACTCCCTCAGCAGGTGAAAAGGCCGCAAAGCAACCACCAGCAGTTTCACATCCGACGGCAGCGCCGCTCTTTGATGCTAACGTGCTAGCATTACACCACCTCTCATTCACATACATGGCGAGTCCCCAGCCTTTCTTCTGACCTCTCTCCCTCCAGCTCCGGTCCGCTCTGACCCGGTGAATCCGTCCAAAGTTACGAGTGAGTCCGGAGTGAGCTGGTTCAGCCATGACTCCGTGAACAACATGAGGCTGCGCTCCCGATACTCCCACTGCAGCCAGCTCAGTGCTGTTAGCAGTTAGCTGATAGCTGTTCCATCCACTAGGGAGAGACCTCACGTTTCCATGATGATGGACGGACGGACGGCTTGTAGTGTCTCCTCTTCTCCCGACACTTCACTCCTGCCCTGCATCCCCTCTTCCTCCAGCTCATCGGGGATGTCCGGTCTCTCCCATGACGGTGGCTGTTCACCAATGTAAAAACAGTAGAGCCATGGCTCAACGGCTCAACGGCTCGCAAGACGCGGCCCCCAAAAACTCACAAAAAGCAAAGAACAGACCAACAACCATCTGCATCTCCACCATTCCCGCATTGACGACTCTCCGTATGCGTTGACGACTCTTTGTACGCATTGACGACTCTCCGTACGCGTTGACAATTCTTTGTACGCGTTGACGACTCTCCGTACGCGTTGACGATTCTCCGTACGCGTTGACGACTCTCCGTACGCGTTGACGACTCTC
>NW_007579818.1:54666-63764 GCF_000690725.1 Stegastes partitus
CACAGACAGATAACCTCCATATGCATGGACAAATAGTTTTGCCCCCATACAACCAACCGTGATGTTAAACCAGGTCCGATGTTGTAGAAGCTGGTGAGAAGATCTGCTAAACTGTGAGGTTCGATGTAGTTAAAAGCTGAAGAGAAGTTCATAAAAAAGCAGACGTACAAGGTCTTTGCTCCTCCAGATGTCCAGGACCATGTGACTGTGCTGGACCTGCAGGAAAACTGTTGTGGGTCCAGTTCACCTGAGTTAAAGCCACAATCTCATTTTGATTATTTTTTCAAAGGTTTTAATAACCAAGGAAGTGAGTGCAACCGGACAAAAGTCATTTAGGCATTTGGGGGCTTTAGACTTTGGTACAGGAACAAGAATCGGTTCCTGCCAGAGGCAAGGGACTCCAAGCTGGAGTGACTTTGTGAAAATGAAGAACAACATGTCAGCTACTGGTTCTACACAGCTACAGAGTACATATGTTGTCTGGGCCAGAACTTTTCCTCTCCTTCACTGTTCTGAAGAGTTTAAAGAGCAAAGTGAAGGCAATTAGACTGACCCAGTGTAGATATTAAAAACCAGTCACCTACTCTGTCTTATCAGCACACCTTTAGAAATACCTACACTTCAGCCCTGAGGCAAAGATCCACAGTCATTCCGAGTCCAAAGACAGCAGTCACTGCCCAAGCACTTCAGTCAGACCGGAAGTCATCATGATGAATATCCAGCATCAGGTTAGCAGCTCATTCAGCCTGAAACAACTGCTTCAGTTTGCTATGAACCAGCAGCATTCAGAACACTGCAGTTTACCAGCAGTGCATGTATCGGCGCAGGGCTGAGTTCAGTCCGGCTGGATGGGCCTTTAGTTACCTGAGCTCCTCCCACTAAGTCTCTCTTCTCCTCCTCATCACTTGTTTCCCAGTTCGGCTGGATCTCTGAGGTCTGAGCTATGACAGTACTTCAACATATCCAGGACATATTTCCATTAACCGTGTGTCACCACAGTCAAAGCTGGTTGTCAACTAGTTAGGTGAACAAATTTGCAGATAAGCCTGTTCACATGCAAGGGGCGGAGCTAGCACCAGATGACCAATCACAAACAAGAACAGGTGCAAAGCTGCATATTTTTTACAAGGAGAACAAATCCTCAATCAACACTTGTTTGAAATATAACACAGTGAAAGCAAGATTCAGTTCAAATATCATCATACACCACAAGATTGTATAACAAGATTACAGACGCCATCCCTTTATGCTGAAAGGCTAATTATTGACAGACTAAATAACCAAGTAGCAACAGCCCATGGTGATGTGGACGATGAATTCAAAAACCTCACATTCACTGATATTCTGATGGTGCACAAAACAGCTGTATTATGTCAACTAGTGGTTTGGAACGATCTGGGAGCCAGAAGAGAAGCAACACACCAGTCTGACTGTGGACCGTCTGATGAAGTCAACCAGTTCAAGGTTTTGGTATTTAATCAGAGTCTGTTTTAGACAGTTTTTACAAAGAAATGTTTCAGATCTTTTCGTACTGTCTGAGCTCTGCTGGATCTGATGGCGCTGTTGGTCAGTCGGAGACGCTTTGATGTGTGTTCATCTGTTATCTGGACAAACACGGAACCAACTCGGAACAAACTCTGGTTCACAGTGAACCTCCTGCATGTCTGTTTAAGACCCCTCCACTGCAGAGTCATAATTTCTTTATTTCATCTTGCTTATTATCATTTTATAGCTATAATTCACAACAAGAACATGAAGCAACCCTGTCTACAGACGGTTCTGGTAGGTTCTGGAGGTAAACGGTCCTCCTATTGTCTAGAACTGGTTCTGACCCACCACCATCACACATGCTGATATGAGCTTGGAAAGTTTACCCAGAATGCACTTTGTAAAGTTTCCTCTGGTGACTGATCAGAACCAGAACTATGACTATGACTCTATGTCAGAGACATTAAACTGGTACCACTATGAGACATCCCATAATACTGATGCTACCAGCTGAACAGAACCAGGTCCAGGGTTCAGACTGAGACACCTGGATGGGTGTAGAACTGATCTGTAAACTGGCGCTGAAAAAGTTGGACTTTCAGCAGCAGTCGGAGGATTGTTGAAGACCAAAGTGAGTCAGTGTCTCCTAAAAAACACGTTTATCTCTAAAATTAACCTCTTTTCCAACTCAAAGGTTCCACGTGTCTTAAAGGAAATCAGCGATCACAGCTTCAACCTGATCAGTCGACTCCACAGTTCTGCTCCACTCAGGAATGTCCATCGCCAACATTTCAGATCCAATTTGTGCCAGTAAGCCCAGGTTTTGATAGGTTCTGTAAAATCACGTCACATGAACCCTGGTCCACGTCTGGAAAGCATGGCTTAGCCTCCAGGCTGTCTGGCCTCTGAAAGACCTGATGAAGTTCAGGGCCGTAACAGCTTCTGCAGTCTGATGATACCAGGCGGTCCTGCCCAGAACCTCCCTGAAGATTTCAGGTTGGTAGAAAACTGGGACGCTGCACAGAACCTTCGTCTGATCTGCTTCATGTTCTCAGAATTCACAGACTAACCGTGAATATGTTGTTCTCAGGAGATGGAGGTTCCCCTTCAGGTGTACACAGGTGAAGTCGGCCTGTAATTCTCCCAGAACTCCATCAGTCTCCAAAACATCCCAGAAACACTGTTCAGTCCAAAAGGCTCTGAACTGGAACTGACCCAAAGGCAGGCGAAAGCGGTTCTCTCTCTGCAGTCAACAAAACACCAAGTAGTGCCTCCACACACACCTGAAGCTCATCTGGTTCATCAGTGGACCTGCAGCTCAGCTGAGCAGATCCGATCAGACCAGAACAGAACCTGGTTTCACTCTGTGTCACGTTGGAAATTTTCAGGTGAATTTTAGTTGAATGTTATTTTACAGAGTCCATTTGTCCCACCCCAGGTTTGTCAAGAAGTGTTCTGTTTGCTGTTTGGAGCGAAAACGAAGAATTTAATGTTTTCACACCTTTTCTCTGGTTTCACCATCAAAAAGCATCTCACCTGTGAAGCCATTTTGAAGGTTCAGTATATCCAGAACTCAAACTCCCACTGGATGGATCCAGCAGAGGACACGTTTCTAACCACTGGTCCTTGAAAAAGGGAAAAAGTGAGAAACTGTGTCAAGCGAAGTTGGTGGTGTGGCTCCAGTGTGGTTTAGAAACTAAAACATTGTGAAAAAGTTTAATAGCTTCCTTCAGTGATCTCAGAAAGTGAAACCTGAATATATTCTAGACTCACACACACAAGGTGAAATATTGAAATAATGTTTTAGTTGGAGTTTAGATGATCACGGTTCATGGACATCACAAATCCAGGATCTCAGATTATTAGAATATTTCATTCACAGCTAGTAAGCACATGACTATTCCACCGGTATAAAGCGCTTTATCTGAGGGTCCAGTCCAGTGATGAACCTCAGTCATGCAGAAGGCTGCTGACCCGAAGGTTGTCCAGGAGATGATCATCAACACCTTCAACAAGGAGCCTCAGAAGATCTCTGCTGAAAAGGCTGTTAGCAGATGATTGTGTTCCACATCATGAAAACCGACTGAAGGTCAAAGTTGACAGGAAACAGTAAAGAAGCAGCAGAGATGATCAGCCTTCAGAGGACTGCAGAGAAAAGATGGTTCCAGAACTCTGGAGAACTTCACAGGACCGAGGCTGGGGTCAGAACATCCAGAACCACCAGACGTCTCCAGGAAAAGAGCTACAACCTCACATTCCTGCTATCAAGACACTCCAGAACCAGGATGCTACTGTGCTTGATAGAACCCCACAGAACCCTACAGAACCCCACAGAACCCTACAGAACTCCATAGAACCCTACAGAACCCCATAGAACCCCACAGAACACTACAGAACCCTACAGAACCCCATAGAACCCCACAGAACACGACAGAACTCCACAGAACCCTACAGAACCCCATAGATCCCCACAGAACACTACAAAACTCCACAGAACCCTACAGAACCCTATAGAACCCCACAGAACACTACAGAACTCCACAGAACCCTACAGAACACCATAGAATCCTACAGAACCCAATAGAACCCCTCAGAACCCATCAATACCCCATAGATCCCCACAGAACTCCACAGAACCCAACAGAACCCCACAGCACAGCCGAGCTGAAGGCTGCCATCAGACTGAGCTTCGTTGCGTCTCAGCAGAACTCCAGGCTGCTCAGCTCCATGAGCCACCGATGCAGGAAGTCAAAGTGAATAGATGGACATCAGAAGTTGGACCTTTGTGTTCTGTGAATCCTGTTCTGACTGAGCTCACGAAAGATTCTAATAATCTGAGATGCTGGATTTCTGGTGTTCATGAGCGACGAGCTACGACCTCCAGACAAAACGAGACTTCGGTGTTTCTTTGTCACATGGCGGTACCATCGCTTCAGTTTTCACTTTCTGAGATAACTGATGGACCGTACCGGGCTTTTAACCAGAGTTGGTGTTTGGATCGGTCCTCTGCACATTTCATGGCCCAAACAAACACATTAATGAAGAATCAGCAGAACGTGAGTCAAGCTGCTGAAAGAAGAACAAAGAATTTTACATGAAATCTCAGATAAATCCATCCATCATCTCTCCACCTTCATCCTCACTATGGGGGGCGGAGCCTATCCCAGCTGACTCAGGGTGAAGGCAGGTTCACCTGGACAGGTAACCAGTCTATCACAGGGCTACACTTAGAGACAGACAACCAAGCACACTCACATTCACACCTACGGACAATTTACAATCACCAATTAACCTCAGCATGTTTCTGGACTGTGGGAGGAAGCCGGAGAACCCGGAGAGAACCCACGCTGCACGGGGAGAACATGGAGACTCCACGCAGGAAGATCCCGGGTGTCCTCACCGGGACGCCAACCACCGACCTTCTTGCTGCGAGGCGCTTACAGTGCTAACCACCGAGCCCTCAGATAAATTCAGCACAAAGTAAAAGTACAGCAACACTTCAGATGATGTAATATTTCTGTAAACTGTACACGTACTTTATTTATTTATTATGATTCTATTATTTTATTGGAAACAGATTTTTATTTGCAAACACACCAACAGGTTTCATCTTCTGTAGAGAGAACTGCTGCTGTCACTCATTCAATCTTCATTTGATTTATTTCCTGAAATACAGTCAGTGAAGCTACTGAAGACATCTGTTGTTTGATCAGGTAGCGCCCCCTGGAGGACAAACAGACTCACTACAGTTCAGGTTATTTATGTCGAATCAGTTTAAATCTTTCAGCTCCGACAGATTCCATTAAAACACGTAAACCTTTAAGGAACCGGAGTGTGACACGGACAGATGATGGAAACGTCTGTGATCGCATCCCTCACAGCTGGAGCCTACAGACCTTACAGACTCATCGATGAGCGACTGGAATCTATCACGAAAACCCACTGACAGCGACGGCTGTATCACAGCAGGTCAGATCAAGATCATGAGGGAGCTTTCAGTCCCACCTCTGCTACTGAGCCCTTGTGCCTTGTTGTCTGGATATGGCTACAAGATCTGAAAAAGCAGTGGCCCAATCAGCAAGCTGCTCTAAACGGATGATCTGAAGTTGTACAGCAAAAGCGACCAGGAACAAGCTGGAGAACTGAAAATAGTGAAGCAATTCAGTGAGGACGTCGGTATGGGATTTGGCTTAGAGAAGTGTTCCAAGGTCACTTTCAAGACAGGTCTGGTGCCTCACAGCTAGAAGGTCTCCGGTTCACGTCCCGGTGAGGACACCCGGGATCTTCCTACGTGGAGTCTCCATGTTCTCCCCGTGCAGCGTGGGTTCTCTCCGGGTTCTCCGGCTTCCTCCCACAGTCCAGAAACATGCTGAGGTTAATTGTACACACAGTACACAGTACACAGTACTTATACTGTGTGTGTGTACATTATACATGTTGTAGAACCACCTTACGGCATCGTTAATGAACACAGGGTTTCTGGAGAACTCAGAACTGCACTGTTTGGGCTGCAGGAGTCTGACATGCGGTTCAGGAAACTTCTGCAGAACCAGAACCTGGCTGGACCTCCTGCAGTTCCTCCTGGTGGCCGCTGAGCGGCGCTGCAGGCTGCTGCCCCGGAAGTAGAACTCGGCGTTTCCGTCCAGCTCATTGTTTTGTTGCTGTCTCTGCGTTCCGGTTCTCCAGCAGCAGAACCGTTCACCTACCGTGCACCACCAGAACCAGGTTCTGCTTGTCTTGCCGCTCAGATGTATCGAGGTCCGGCCAGACCTCAGCGGAGCCCCGCAGCTCCGCAGGCGGCTGGAAGGTATCCCTCCCCGGCTCCCTGCTGGGGCTTCCCCGGGGCCCGCTCCCCGTACGGAGGCTCCCCCCGGGGCTGCCCCCCTTTCTCTCCCGGTTCTCCTGTTTACTCCCCAGACTCCAACCGAGGGTACCGGGGCGCTTCTCCGCGCGGGTTCGGCGGCGGGTCCCGGTGCTTCGACGGACAGCGGCGGCGCAGAGGAGACGGTTTCCGGCGGCCTCAGTCCTTCTCCCCCTCTGCGGCTCCGAACGTCCAGGTAACGTGACCGGATCAGAACCGGACCGGCTTTAATCAGAGCTTTTCTATCTGCTTCATTTTGACCGGCGGACACTGACTGAGAGCATCGATCAGTATCAGTAATCAATACTGAGTATCTGTAGTCTAAGTCTCATAGCTTAATCGTAGCAGCTGGACTGCTTGAGTTCCTTGAAGACGTTCCACCTCATCCAGGAGGCTTCATCAGCTCTGACTGACCGGTTGGGAGTTCCACATACCACACACTGCAGACACGACCGTCTGTCCTCCCTGCAGCCCAACATCTGGACGTTGTCTTCAGATGAGAGTCCTTTGTCCCTGAGATGCAGGTGGATGCTGAGTCCTGTCCTGAGGAGCTTCTGTGCTGAGCCATGCCTTGTGGAGCGGTGGTTTAGTCTCCCTGATTTCCAGGTCTGGGCTTTCCTCGCTGCACTGGACTGCGTTGCTCTGTTTATGTCCCTGATGTTGTCCTGCAGGGAGGACAGACAGTTTGAGAGGGGGTGAAAGAAGCATCGAACTGGAAAGACCACCCCTCAGCAGAGGTGGAGGTCTGAGGCATCCCCTCTCACCTGTTTACAGTTCAGTCCTCAGATCTCTCCCCAGGAAGATGAACCCACATCCACACCGAGCCACAGAGACCCTAACGAACCTCACTGTGTCAGGGGGAGCACTAACGAGTCACATAACGAGGGGGAGGAGCAACAAACCCCCAAATGAAACCCAAACCCAGGTGTTAACGTGTCCTTCAGGATATCAGTATGTGGAACTCCCAACCGGTCAGTCAGAGCTGATGAAGCCTCTTGGATGAAGGTGGAACGTCTTCAAGGAACTCAAGCAGGTCCAGCTGCTACGATTAATCTACCAGAAGAACCAGGACCCGGAGGACTGAGAACCTTCACAGACATGTACTATAACCGGGTACTATCAGTAGTATAACCGGGTACTATCAGTAGTATAAGCGTGTACTGTCTGCAGTACCATCTTTGGCCACGGTAGTCAGTGAGTGATCAGGGCGACCATGTTTCTGTTCTCAGTCTTCAGATGCTTCAGTGGAGAAATACTTCAGTCCGTCGATGCTGCAGGATCCGTGGAAAAGTCTGCAGCCAGTCACAGCCGCCGGCACCAGGAAGCCGACGTGACGGCGAAGTGAGAGCCGGCACCATCAGCAGGACCTGATCTGAGGCCTGAGAGTCACCAGCAGCTTCAGGGACCAATGGCTTTTACTTGACGTGTTTTTAAAGGACCAGCTGACGTGTGAACGCTGTGGAACGAATCCTCTTTTATTCAATTAAAAGAACAAAAGCTTCTGCTTCAATTATTGTTTCTTCTTTCATCTCATTTTAATTTGAAAGGAAAACTGGGCTTTTTTTGTGGTGAGTGAATGACTGGTTCTGGTTCTGGTTCTGGCGTCACTCTGAGCGGTTCTGGCAGCTGCTGCTTTAATCACTGTGTGGAACATCTAACTCTGATTTCTTCTGTGGTTCTGTCAGTCTGATCCGGCCCGGTGCTGTTTAACTGCTCTATGTTCTGAACATGAAGCGTTCTGTCTCTGATTCTTTTAAAAACTGAGCAAAGAAGCAGAGTCTCAGACACAGCTGATGATCAGAACCATGGTCCGACCCGAGAACACCATCAACTGTCGTATTTACATTAAACAAGAGCTTCGCTACTAACGAGCTGGAAACAGCACACGCACATAGAATCACTCATTTTCATCCTGGACCAGTCTGACATTCGAACACCTCACAGTACTTTGTTCAAAGTAATCACACACCTGTCTGACAGGGTTGGGCTCAGCAGCACATGTGGTGTCTTCTGACGAGCAGGTGTTCAGCTCGTGAGGTGTTCCACCTGTGACCAGGTGGAAAAACACAACACCTTCATCTGAACCACGCATTCAACCTTTACTCTATCTGACCTGATAAAAACATCTGGATTTGAAAAGCATGAGGTGAACATGGTCCTCAGGATTCTGGTTCAAGTTTCAGGTGATTACTGAGCCAGTATTAATGTTATCTGATTCATCCAAGATTCATCTTTTTTGAAGCATTCATCAAACACGAGAGGAACGTTTCTGAAGCTGTGCAGGTTGCTGCAGGAAACAGCTGAAGGAGGATCAACTCTGTTCCAACATCTCAACTCTGAAAGAGGAGCCAAATGGGAATCTGTAAATCAGAGTTCATGAAGCAACTTTCACACCTGCACAACATTTTCTCACCAGTTGCTGCTTCAGTGTGCTGCCACGAGTCTCACTGTTTACTGTCAAATGAAAAGTTCCACTGTGACCTGTGGAACATCTGGGTTAGGGTCCTGGTGTGCTCGGCTCAGCAGCTCATGTTCCACCTACGCTTTCTGTGTGTACGACAGTCTACTGGTGTTTTCACACAAATTTCATCTGTCAGCAGCTACACACTGAACGTTCTGCTGAAGGTTTGGCTCAGTCAATGATCCATGTTCAGTTCTCGTCTCCCTGCTGCAACTGTTCCACCAAACAAGCCCCCTTCACTGTTTTACAGCAACACTGTGACTGGTTTAAAGAAACGCATAGTGTGAA
>NW_007579818.1:64220-65318 GCF_000690725.1 Stegastes partitus
TATCCCTCCCCGGCTCCCTGCTGGGGCTTCCCCGGGGCCCGCTCCCCGTACGGAGGCTCCCCCCGGGGCTGCCCCCCTTTCTCTCCCGGTTCTCCTGTTTACTCCCCAGACTCCAACCGAGGGTACCGGGGCGCTTCTCCGCGCGGGTTCGGCGGCGGGTCCCGGTGCTTCGACGGACAGCGGCGGCGCAGAGGAGACGGTTTCCGGCGGCCTCAGTCCTTCTCCCCCTCTGCGGCTCCGAACGTCCAGGTAACGTGACCGGATCAGAACCGGACCGGCTTTAATCAGAGCTTTTCTATCTGCTTCATTTTGACCGGCGGACACTGACTGAGAGCATCGATCAGTATCAGTAATCAATACTGAGTATCTGTAGTCTAAGTCTCATAGCTTAATCGTAGCAGCTGGACTGCTTGAGTTCCTTGAAGACGTTCCACCTCATCCAGGAGGCTTCATCAGCTCTGACTGACCGGTTGGGAGTTCCACATACCACACACTGCAGACACGACCGTCTGTCCTCCCTGCAGCCCAACATCTGGACGTTGTCTTCAGATGAGAGTCCTTTGTCCCTGAGATGCAGGTGGATGCTGAGTCCTGTCCTGAGGAGCTTCTGTGCTGAGCCATGCCTTGTGGAGCGGTGGTTTAGTCTCCCTGATTTCCAGGTCTGGGCTTTCCTCGCTGCACTGGACTGCGTTGCTCTGTTTATGTCCCTGATGTTGTCCTGCAGGGAGGACAGACAGTTTGAGAGGGGGTGAAAGAAGCATCGAACTGGAAAGACCACCCCTCAGCAGAGGTGGAGGTCTGAGGCATCCCCTCTCACCTGTTTACAGTTCAGTCCTCAGATCTCTCCCCAGGAAGATGAACCCACATCCACACCGAGCCACAGAGACCCTAACGAACCTCACTGTGTCAGGGGGAGCACTAACGAGTCACATAACGAGGGGGAGGAGCAACAAACCCCCAAATGAAACCCAAACCCAGGTGTTAACGTGTCCTTCAGGATATCAGTATGTGGAACTCCCAACCGGTCAGTCAGAGCTGATGAAGCCTCTTGGATGAAGGTGGAACGTCTTCAAGGAACTCAAGCAGGTCCAGCTGCTA
>NW_007579818.1:67789-86682 GCF_000690725.1 Stegastes partitus
GGGGGGGTAGATCAAAGTGTCTGGAAGAGGAAACATTTTGCTTGTTAAATATTGTGATGTTCTGTCTTATTCTGCAGCAACAGCTGGTTGTCATGGAAACATCAGAGGAAGCTGGTAGGTGTGTTAAGGCATAAATTAAGACAGTATTTATTTGTGAAAATTGTTTCAACTGTTAAAGTGCAGAAAACTAAAACAGCAACTTCACACTTCAAAAACTGCCACCTGTAACCTGCTAACACCTGCTAACACGTGCCAACATGTGCTAACTGTTGCTCACACTGACTGAGACAGAAATGGATCCATGAACACTGAGAAGAGGCTCGTTGCCTTCATTAGCACTGTTAGTGGTCTCTGCATGTTCGTTAAAATCCAACTCGTTAACATGCAGATCGTTAAGGGCAGCATAAGTTCTGCACTCTGATTGGCTGCTCGCTCTGTCTTTGGTCCCGTCTCACATTTTGCTGATGTCTGTGGCTGCTCTCCATGGAAACCAGACAGCCAAGCAGAGCTGCCCCCAGGGATGGGCGGAGTCAGTCACTCAGCAGCAGGTGAGGGGGCGGGGCTTTGGTAGTCACAGTGGTGGGCAGAGGGCAAAGGTCGTCGCTAAGTTTGAGCAGAGAGTGGCGTTGCTTCCTGAGAGGAACGCTATTGGTCAGCGTCTGCAGAGAAAGAGAATCCTGCACTGTGATTGGCCATTAATCCTTTATTATAATTTAATCATTAATCCGTCAGCTGGAATGTGTCGAAGCTGCAGCTGATTGGAAACACTCGGTTTCTGTCCTGTTTCCAGCTGTAAACCTCAGGTCTTATAACACTGGTGTTCAAACAGAACATACTGTGACCATACTTTATGGCTCATGAGTTGGTTCTGTCAGAGGTTTGGTTCTGTTCAGTGGTTCTCTGTTGGCCACCAGTACTGATCCACACTGAGGGGTTATTAAATATTAACAGGTCTAAAGGCAGCAGAACGTGGTCTACAGCTGCCCCCAACAATTACTCATCAATAATCAGTCTAAAGATCACTGAATTGATTATTGTGAAGCTTCATTTCTCCTGACTGCTGAGTTATGATGTCACTGATGGATTCTTTTGGTCAGACAGGAAACATCCTGAGCCTCAAACTACACACAGATGATTGTGATCCGTGTTCCACAGCGTCACTTTACCGCCGGACCAGAGCTTTTACTGACGTCAGACTGAAACTGGTTCTGACAAATTCCCGTCCTGACTGCAGAAACATACAGAAACTTCCTAAACAGACATGAAGCTGTCGACAGGTGAGCAGTGTCTGTGATGATGTCACTGACCAGGCAGAGCCGGTGTGCGTACAGCGCCTCCGGTTCATCAGGCTTCCTGGTCGGCACGGCGACCTGCCAGCGCTGCAGCTCAACCATCATCTCGGCCGGACTGAACAAGACTGCAGGGTCGGCACGGCAACGGTTGATAAGCTCCACCAATCGCTCCTTATAGTGCAACCTGCTGGAGCAGAGATACCTGAAACTACCTCACCTGGACAGGTAAGCAGCAGGCTTCAACCTCACTGGCATCAGACCAGAGTCAAACTGGGGTCAACCTGGGACCAGACTTTACTGGGAGCTGACTGGTTGTCGGTACTGATACTCGAAGTGTAACAACTCTCTCAGAACCCTCCAGCTGATCCAACATGCTGCAGCAGGGTTCTGACAGAACCAGTACCAGATCATATGTCTCCTGTATCAGCTTCTCTTTAGTGGCTCCCTGTAAAATCCAGGATAGAATCTAAATCCTGCTTCTAACATATAAACTCTCCATGAGCAGCTCCATGTGACCTTACAGACCTCATGGTACCGTATCATCCTAACAGAACCCTTCGCTCTCAGACTGCAGGTCTACTGGTGGGTCCAGAGTCTCCAGAACCAGAATGGGAGGCAGAGCCTTCAGCTATCAGCTCCCAGTCTGGGTTCTGGAGGCAGACACCCTCTGTGCTTTAGGTCAGGATGAAAACGTTCCTCTGTGATGAAGCTGATAGTTAGAGCTGCTCAGGATCACCTGAACTGTCCCTCAGTGATGCTGCTGTAGCTTCAGACTGCCGGGGGACTCCCATGATGCACTGGGCTCCTCTCCCCTCCATACAGGTCTACATCACCATCACATTCACTGACTCTGTGTTTGTTCTCTGGATCTGGAGCTTCACGGCTCTGACCTGCAGCCGCTGGCCTCACCGACCTAAACATATGTATTGTTCTGTGCTATTGCTGCTCTCCATCTGCTGTCCTGCTGTCCACCCCTCCATCCCCACTCTCACTGAGGCAGATGGCCTCCTTCCCTGAGCCTGGTTCTGCCGGAGGTTTTTTTTTTATGGATCCTTCCTACCGTTGCTCAGAGGAAGTCCAAAGGCTGCTGTGGACTGTTGGTTCTCTGTTAGCATCTGTGAGGTCTGTACCTGACTATGCTCAGGCTGTGAGATGTTGTGAACAGCGCTATGCAAATAAAATGGATTTGAACTGCCTCGTGGTCGGTACTGGGAGCTGTGGGCTTACTGGCAGTATCCTTTGTACTCGGGTCGTGCAGGTCGTCCACAGGGCTCCTCCTGTCTGCTGCTGTCGTCTCTCAGCTCCAAAACCAAACACACTGCTGCAATATGATCACAACAGTCAATCAAACTGAGACAGAAGAGATTTCACCAGCTGAACAAAAGAGAGCTCACCTGCCAGACCGATGTCAGGTGGGCTACCACTGGCTGGTTCCAACCAGGAGGGAGACACTCTGTAATGCTGAGAGACAATAGACAGTCCTCGTCAATACTGACCACACAGCGCCGGGGTGCACCTGAGCTCTCTCATACCCCTTGTTCCACCAAACCGGTTCCAGGTCTCGTTCCATGCTAGTTCCTGACTTAGCACCAGTTCTTTGTGTGTCCACTAACTAACCCTAACCGGCTCCAGGCTCTCAGAACTGCTGCTTTTCAGGCACCAACTCTTTGCTGGGCCAGAGCTCAGCACCGAGTCCGTCAGGGGCTGGGGGCGGGGCTATCGATCCACCGAGACCGATGGATGGGACACACAAGCGGTGATTTGTGTCGTTTTTCTCCGGGACGTCTCTGGTCCGATCACAGATGTCTCATGAAAAACGGAGCTCAGCTACGTGCTGTTTGTTCTGCTCATAGAAAAGACCTCATGAGAACAGATCACTGGGTTTCATCCTGGACAGATCTGACACCAGAACGTCCTGGTTCACTCTGTTAAAGTCATCTCTGGTCGCACACCGGTCTGAGCACCGCGGCCTCCAGCAGCAGATGTTCAGCCGGTCAGATGTTTTTCCTGTGACCAGGTGAGAAGTGTGAACAAATGAGAAAGTTGGTCGCACCGGTACCAAAGTCAGTCTGGAGTCCTGTGTGGACTTCTGTGTGGCGCCAGCGCTGTTCGGTAAACGGCTCCGTATGCGGTGACGTACGGCTCTGACTGGGCTCCTGATCAATGGAAAAGCAACCGGTTCTTAGACTGGAACCAACTGAGCTCTGGAACTAGCACCTGGTTCTTCTTGGTGGTAAAGGGGTGTGACGCGTCATACCTGTGGTGGGTTTAGTTCGTGCGTCTCTCATGTGATTCTTACTTGCAGCAGCAGGTGAAGGCGGGTCACACTCCAGTCTCTCAGGTGGTAAAGGCAGTTTCTGGGGTGGTGGGCATGAAGACCTTTGTTTCCACAGTCAGCAGAGAAGCCGCAGGCCTGAAGACAATAAAGTTAAACAGCTGTAAGGTCTGAAGTCACCTGAGACACCTGAGGTCGGGGCCAGGAGGTCAGACATTTGTACTCCATTTGAGAACTCCGGCCAACCTCCTTCCCTGTCGGAACAGATGTTCTGATCCATCATGCTGATTTTTTTAGTTCTTCTGTCTGCTGTTGCTAACAAAGCTAGCTGCTAAGCTAACGTGTTTTCTATTGCTGCGTGCTTTATGTTAGCAGAGCGATGCTAGTGTTGCATGTTAACAGGATGTTCTTTCCTAACACAGCTGCTTTTACACTCAGTGCTGTTTGAAGAATCGTAGGTCACCATGTGAGGAACTCTGTTGTCCTGCCAGCTGCTCCTGGGTTCATTACAGGACTTCCCTGATTCTAACATGACTGCTCTCTGTTTTCTAACATGTATTATAATGCTTTTATAATTCATTCTACATCCACCCAACCGGTGGAGGCAGATGGCCGTCCCTCCCTGAGCCTGGTTCTGTCGGAGGTTTTTTTCCCCTGTGGAGGTTTTCGGTTCCGTCCCACCAGCAGACTGCTGAAGCTTATAGGGAATCCAGATGTTTGGATTGTTGGGTGTTTCTGCCTTTGTGAAGCGCTATGAGATGACTGTTGTTGTAAATATGCGCTATACAAATAAAACTGAATTGAATTGAATCATGATAAAGTCTTTCAGAGGAAACGCTCTGACATTCATTCTGTTACTCGTGTTTCTCTGAGATCTCATTAATTCATAAAGAAAATATTGCCACTGAAGTCTTTTCTCTGCTGGAAGTGAACATCAGAGTATCAGACTCTGGATCATTTTCCTCTCCGTAGTAAGAGCAGACTGTGTGAACTCCTTGTCACCAATGAATTGATTTAAATTAGCATCCTTCAGAGACTCCTGCAGGTTACACTGGAATACAACTACAGCAACGGCGAACTGAAGGACTGGCGACAAGCACACTGGAGCAAACCAGCTGATTCAATGCATTCAAATTAAACTCGTCACTGATCCAAGAATGAAGCAAAGACTGAACAGAAACTCAGTCGATCATGATGAACTCACAGATCCCAGAGTGAAGCGCTGACTGCAGCCGCCGCAGAACTGATGGCCACACTGACTGCAGGTGAAGTGGAGACATCCTCCTCTGGATAGGCTGAAGACCAGCTGGCAGTTTGGACACTCTGGGGACACAAGACCACGTCAGACCACGTCAGACATTCTAGTGGGGGACTTTAAGCTCTAGGTAGACGATGAGAACGACGGTCTGAACTCTGCGTTTAGTTCACTGGTAGACTCAGGTGGCTTCTCTCAGTGGTCTAACCCTTGGTCTTGTTCTGACTGTTTTATAAGAAAAAGGTTCTGTCTGATCGTTTCTTAATAGCATTTGAGTTGACAGTAATGGACTACGGACCACCTCCCAGAGAGTCCGTTACAGCAGACGTCTATCTGATAACGCAGGAACTACAGTCAAGGAAATGCTTCTACTATTATTTACTTCACTGTCAACACAACAGAGAGCAGCTCCTCTGAGCTTAGTCCCACACAGGTGGATCATCTGGCTGATAGAACTGCAGCTTTACTGTGTTCTTCAACTGATGCTGTTGCCCCTCTCCAAAGGTCTGATTAATGGTTGTCTGCTAGTATGGGGTATCCATTGGGCGTACTGGGGGTCGGGCCACTCTCCTGTCTTCCATATAACTGTGAAACACTATTTGCACCCCCCCCCCTTCTCAAATTCAGATTTTTTAAAATATGTCCCCCACTTAAATGTTTAAATATGAGACAAAGACAACCAAAGTAAACACAAAATGCAGTTTTTAGATGATGATTGAATGTTTGGAGGTAGAAGCTGTCCACACCTACCTGGCCCTGTGTGAACAAGTTAAAACTGTGTTAGACATGAGCTAACTGTGGCTCATCACATTGTTTGGAAACTGACTGCAGCCTGATGACCTCCAGACCTGTTCAGTCAACAAGTCACTTCAACAGAAGCTGTCCAACAGAATGAAGTCGGCCAGAAGGTCTCAAAGAGCTGCAACAAAGATCCAAAGAAATTCAAGAACAGCTGAGAAATAAAGTGACTGACGTCTATCAGTCTGGACAGGGTTCCAGAGGCGGTTTCTAAAGCTTCAGGACTCCAGAGAACAACGCTGAGAACCATCATCCACACATGGAGAAACATGGAGCAGTGGTGGACCTTCCCAGGAGGCCGGCCAGCCAGAATGACCCCAACAGCCCAGTGACGACTCATCCAGGAGGTCACAGAGGAACCAGGACAACATCCAAAGACCTGCAGGCCTCCGTGGCCTCAGTCAAGGTCAGTGTTCATGACTCAGCAATAAGGAGGAGACTGCAGGGCGAACATGGCAGAGCTCCAGAACCACTGCTGACCAAGAAGAACATCAAGACTCGACTTACTGCTGCAAACAAACATCTGAATGATCCCCAAGAATATTCTACGGACTGACGAGACCAAAGCTGAACTTTCTGGAAGCTGTGTGTCTCGTTCCATCTGGTGTAAAAGTAACAGCATTCCAGATAAAGACCATCACAGCAGCAGTCAGACATGGTGCTGGTGGTGGTGGTGGTGGTCTGGGGCTGTTCTGCTGCTTCAGGTCCTGGACCATCACAGCACCAGTCAGACATGGTGGTGGTGGTCTGGAGCTGTTCTGCTGCTCCAGGACGACTTGCTGTGACTGATGGAACCATGACTTCTGCTCTCTGCCAGAAGGTCCTGAAGGAGTTCGTGACCTCCAGCTGAAGCCACTTGGGTTCTGCAGCAGGGCAACGATCCAGAACACACCAGCAGGTCCACTTCTGAATTGCTTAAAGAAACTAAATGCAGGTTCTGGAGCGGCTGAGTCAAAGTCTGGACTTGAAGCTGACTGAAATGCTGCGGCATGGGCGCCCCGTTAGCTCAACCGGATAAGACGACGACCCGTGCACAGGGCTATAGTTCCTGACGCAGCGGCCACGGTTCGAGTCTGCTGCATGTCCTTCCCCACGTCTCTCTTCACCATCCTATCAAATAAAGGCAAAATGCCAGAAAAATAATCTTTAAAAAAAGAAATGTTGCGGCATGACCTTCAGAGGGCCGTTCATGCTGGGAAGCCCTCCAGTGGTGCTGAATTAAAACAGTTCTGCAAAGAAGAGCGGGCCAACATGTCTCCAGAGATGTGACTCGTCACCAGGTGTGGAAAACGCTGGATTTCAGGTGTTGCTGCTGAGGGCAGCCCCACCAGGTGTTAGGGTCAGGGCAGTTAGTTTTCCACACAGGGCAGGTAGCTCTGAGGAGTTTGTTTCCCTTCATAAATAAAACCATCATTTAAAAACGTTGTGTTTACATTTGTTTGATGATCTTAAACATTAAGTGGGGAGAAGGAGGCCAATGCTTTTTCACAGCATGTACACAACCATCACGTCACTAACCTGTGTTTGTTCTCTCTGCAGGCGGCTCTGATCCATCCTGCACTCAGAAAGAGTCTCTCGGACTTGGTTTATAGCTGTGGTGCTGTCTTACCGATGCTGGTGTACAGCAAGGGGCTGCTGTGATGATCTGGTTGGTTCTGCTGTTTCCAGACTCTGAACTGCTCACAGGAGAGACTCTGGTGCTGAGGAAACCACTGAGAAACAGAAACAGAGTCAGAGTCTGTGCGAGTCTCTTACAGGTGATCTGCACTTCGAGCATGTTGTTGAGTTGTCTTGTGTCTTACAGGTGATCTGCACTTGGAGCATGTGCTCTTCTTACAGCTGGGACAGTCCATCCTCAATCTGTCGGCCTCGTGGAGCATCCCGAAGGAACACTGAAACACACAACATCCATCACCTCCACCTGACCTCAGTCTTCCACTTGATCTCCAAAAAGTACAGCATACAGCCACAGAACCTCAGTGTGCCACCGAACCCGGATTTGTCCTCAAAGTTGTTGGTATGGGCCTTCTGGTTTGGTCTATGCTGCACCTGCAGAACTTAATCTGTGTGTTTACCCCGACCAGCTTCTCCAAAGGACCACATGTTGTTAGTTCAGTGCACAGCACAACCTCGTAGCTCTGAAGAACTCAGACCCACCAGAACCGGAAGACCCTCCCCATAACTACAGTCTGCTGTTCAGGTCCCTACTCACGCTAGTAAGCAAAGATGGAGGATTGGACCACCATGTCGACGCTGTTCAGCTGTAATTGAGTTTGAAGCTGGTTGTGGATGTGATCACTCATTTGATGGTGAGCATCAGTGGTACTGAAGTGAGACCAGCCAAAGCAAAGTCTTGGTGGTGTTTGATCCGTCTCTTTCTGACAGCCTGGGACTCTACAGGTGTTTCTGTAGCAGCAGGTGTTGTCGCTTTATTATGAACTCCTGAACCAAACAACTGATCCAACATTCATACATTTTAATCAGTTAATTTCCTAAATGACACACCGTAATAGATGGTTTTTATTGTCTTGAATTTCTTTGACAATATTTATTTTCATTTACTTGTGTGGCCTGTGTTTTGCATGAGCAGGCTGCAGCCGGTGCAGCAGACACTGGAAACGCTGCTTAGTGTCAAACTGGATGGAACTGAAATGAACTGTTTATAAAAGACAGAAACCATGTGTTCTGGAAGCCATTCAGTGATACGAAAGTCAAATAAACAGTTTAACGTTTTGTATTTTACTTTTCTCACTGAACTGAAAGCGTGACCTCAAAACCGAGCCACATACAGAACCGGGACTTCTGTGTTCAGTCACACCCTGAAGGGAGATGCTACTCTGAAGACAGAGGTTCTGGTTCTGGTCTGTGAGGTCTGGGTTCTGATTCTGGTTCTGGTCTGTGAGGTCTTGGCTCTTGTATATGAATTTGTGGTTCAGGTTTGTGAGGTTGTGGTTTTTGATTTCCTGGTCTATGAAGTCTTAGTTCTGATCTTTAAGGTCTTGGTCTTGGTGTGTGAGGTTCTGCTCTTGGTCTTGCTGGGTCTTACGTGAGCACACCAGCAGAAGTTGGGCATCTCCTGCAGGGCTCTGTCTCTGAGCTTCCTCTGGAAGAGTTCGTGGATCTCAGGAGGCAGAAAGTGACGGATCTGAAACAAACACACGATTTGAACCAGGGTTCTGGTCAGAACCTGCAGCAGTTAGGGTCAGAACCAGCAGGGCACAGGGTTACATCCAACAGAATCAGGCGAGTGTCACACCTGAGTATCCAACAGGCTGAAATAGTCCATGGACTCCTCTAGCCCTCCCGGACCTCGGACCTCCGGGCGGCCACACTGAGGACACACCAGCTGATCCACGCTGCGCTCTTTAATGGCCGCCAAGAAAAACAACTTGAAACACGACTGACACAGGAAGCAGGAGCAGTGGGTCATCGTGATGATCTGCAGGGATTCAGGCAAAGAGTGGCCGGTCAGGAAAGTAGACAGTGAGCTGCTGGGTTTCTGACTCGCTGTCTCAGCTGATGCTGCTCACCTTGCTGAAGGACACCTGTTCCTGACAGATGGGGCAGCTGTGACTCAGGAACCTCAGGGCTGATGGGAGGTCTCTGTTGAGTTGGACCGCCTCCATGGCATCAGCAGGGATGAAGCTCCGCCCCTCCATCGCCATTAGAGATCGAAACAACGTCGCCTGGTCCGGAGGGAGCTGGGCCGCCATCTGAGTAACAGACACAAGGTCTGAGACCACCTGAGACCTGCTGAAACCACCTGAGACTGACTGGGACCACCTGAGACTGCCTGAGACCATCTGAGACTGGTTGGGGCCACCTGAGACTAGCTGGGACCATCTGAGACCTGCTGAGACTGGCTGAAGCTACCTGAGACTGACTGGGACTACCTGAGACCATCTGAGACTGATTGGGGCCACCTGAGACTGGCTGTGACCACCCAAGACTAATTGGGACCATGTGAGACAGACTGACACCACCTGAGACCTGATGAGACCATCTGAGACCACAAGACACTGTCTGGGACCATGTGGTATTGACTGAGACCATCTGACACTGGCTGAGATCATCTGAAAAATGAGGACTTCTCCTCACCTGGATAAGGTCTGTTGCTGGTCTGGATGGGGGTCCGGAACGACAGAAGTCCTGATTGAGTCCACATGCTGGTCCAGAATTGGCAGTTTGTCTGTCTCTGGCTGCTTCTGATTGGGTGATCTGGACAGGTGACCCAGCCTGCTTGTCTCTGCTGGACTCTCCATCCAGCCTCAGAGCTCCCATTTGCCTGCTGAGAGGGTCTTTAAGGTGGGCTCCTGCAGGCACAGGACCAGGACCAGAACAAAGATAAAGATTAGAACTAGAACATAGACCAAGATAAGAAATAGAACCAGGACCAGGACATGACCTAAGATCAGATTAATAACCAGGATCAAAATTAGGACCAGGACCAGAACCAGGACATTGACCAAGATCAGGACCAGGACCAAGATAAGGATCAGCGCTAAGATTAGGCTCAAGACATGGACCAAGATCAGGACCAGGACCAAGACCAAGACCAGGACATAGAGCAAGACCAGGACATTGAGCAAGATCGGGTTGCGGACCAGGACCAGGACCAGGAGCACCACCAGTACTACAGCCTGCCCGCAGTACTGATCAAAGTCCACTAGCTGTATGCAGGCAGCAGGTCCGCTGGTTCCACTGTGACCATTATAGGTTCTGTTGTTCTGAATCCTTGTGGATCCTGATGAGTGAAATCAGGCTACAGCTGACGTTTCCATGTTTTTCCACCATGACCTTATTACCAGGAGTAAATACAAGCCAATTAGCTGCTTTATACACATATCTGTTGTTTCTGACCAGGAAGAAGAGGGAAGCTTTTCTGACAGTCATGGCTTTATGTTACAGACCACGCCCTCAAATGTTACCTGTCCTGACTCACCTGAAGGGGAGGAGCGAATGAAGGGGTTGCTGTTGGATGGGGATGGAGGAGGAGCGCTGAAGTCAATGCCCAGCAGCTCCTCAGTGTACGAACGGCCCGCCCTCACCATGCGCAGCTCCAATCGGCTGGCTGAAAAACAGGGGGAGGGGCTTAGTCAGGCCACACATGCTAGAGTTAGCATGAAGACAAGCTAACACTCAGTCTGGGCTCTAAATGTTTGTGTTTTCCTCAGAGTCCGGCCTGCTGCAGGAAGTATCCTCAGTCTGCACATCATAGGGAGCTTTGTCGACCTCAATAATGTCACAGCTGAAGTGTCATAGAATTAATCTGAATTCAAATATAATAAAATCCCACAGTTTCACGTTAGATTTTAAGTTTTTAAGGAGTTGCCAGGGGTGCTGAGTGGCAGCTGGACACTCCTGATTTGCATAAACTCAAAAAAAATTGTATTTAAAAATTGTATTTAATGAGAAGCAGGCAACACAACAAACCATCTCTTTCTGAAGCCAAAGTTAGAACAGATTTCTACAAAGTACTGCCATTTAATGAAAAATAGAAAATGTAAAATAAGTGATTGCATATGTATTTATATGTATTAACCTCTTTAAATTGACTCTCACACCCCTTTACCACCAAGAAGAACCAGGTGCTAGTTCCAGAGCTCAGTTGGTTCCAGTCTAAGAACCGGTTGCTTTTCCATTGATCAGGAGCCCAGTCAGAGCCGTACGTCACCGCATACGGAGCCGTTTACCGAACAGCGCTGGCGCCACACAGAAGTCCACACAGGACTCCAGACTGACTTTGGTACCGGTGCGACCAACTTTCTCATTTGTTCACACTTCTCACCTGGTCACAGGAAAAACATCTGACCGGCTGAACATGTTCTTATCGACGGGGCGGAGTTATCGTGACCACTGAGACTGATGGATGGAACACACAAGCGGTGATTTGTGTCGTTTTCCTCCAGGACGTCTGTGGTCCGATCATAGATGTACTGGAATGAGTCCAGGGACACACGGAAGTTCTGCACGTTTCTATTGCTTTTGAGCTGTTGGCGCCACTTAGAGGTGATGCTGGGAAACTGTTAATAATGTGAAAAAAAGGTCATTCCTCAAAGTGATGTGCACATCAGAGACACACAGATGAACAATTAACACACCCAGGCGTTTGCAATCAGATGAGCGTATATTAAAGTCTACATAAAACGGTGCAGAAGATCCCGTCAACAACAACGGCAGCTTTGGACCTGCTGGAGGATATTGCCAATGGAGCAGTGCCAAGAGAACGGGTTTCCAGAGACCTCAGGACGATGACTGGCTCATCAGCTGCTTTAGGTTCCCGAGGACAATCCTCCTAGAACTTTACGTGGAGCTGCGGCCATTATTAGAGCCCAACACGTCCAGGAGCCATGTCCTACCTGTGCCCATACAGGTGCTGACCCACTGGGCTTCCGAGCCACAGGGTCATTTCAGAGGGAGCTGGCCGACCGACCGGGACTGTGCCGGTCCACACTGAGCCGAGCCATGCCAGCCGTGTGGGATGGAACCATCCGAATGNGGAACCATCCGAATGTCAGCCAGATACATCAAGCTCCCACAGTGCAGCTGAACAGGACGACATGAAAGTACAATTTGTAGCGACGGCCGGTTCTGCTGATGTAATCGGAGCGACCGACTGCACACACATTGTTATAGAGGCACCATCACTAGATGAGTTTGTTTATGTAAACAGGAAGCTGTTTTATTAAATCCGTGTCCAGATCATCTGTGATGCGCAAATACATTGAAGTAACATTGTTAGAAGGTGGCCTTGATCAACAGCTGCTGGTCAGAATGATTGAGTTGTGCTCATTCATTCTGGGCTACAGGCTACAAGCTGCACGGGGCAGGACGGGGGCTTCTTGATGAGGAAGTCATTTAATTGTCCTAATATTAATCCCTCTGACACGCCTTCAGCATGTGCATCAGCAGCTGTTGTGGCGGACCGGAGGATCAGCTGACCCCGGGGAGGCTGGAGGAATCCGGCGGGTCTGTGGTACGAGGCTGGGACTGGGTCTCAGTCTCCTCCTGCCTCATGTTGGAAAATAATAAACTGAGTAATTAAACATGAGACAAAGTTTTGATTTCCTCTTTGACATCCTGGCATGATTACACATGAACCTGTATGTTGTTTGGCTGCGAGCAGATGATTGTATGACCTGTATAGTGAATAAATGTGTGAGTTACACCATATATACTGACCTCGGGGTGATCTGAGTGACCTACGTGTGCTCCCACCACCCCTGTGACAGCAGCATCACCCACAATAGACTCTCTGCTCAAACGGGGTGAGTTCATCCTGGTTACTGTTATCTGATCCTGCAGAGAGGGGAATCCCACCTGTCGTTTATACTAATTTGCATATTTAAATTGGGGGCGTGGAGGGGGAGGAGTCTGGTTCTCCAACATGTCAGTTCCACGCTGAGTGAGATGTACAAAGGAAATGTGCTGGATTCCGGCGTACGCACACTTTCGTTCATCTGGATTTGTTTGTGCGTTGGCAGTTTTCAGGATTGAAGCGTACGCCAGGTTTCAGGATGAAATCCACACAAGTCTTTGTACATGAGGCCCCTGGTGACTAAGAGCCCTCAGACAGTGTGTTGCCCTCTGCAGGTTTCCGTGTCAGAAGCCATCTGGCAGGACAGTGGATGAAGCAGTCAGGTTCAGGCCGCTTGTACTTTTCTGGCCACATGATACAGATGAGTTTGATGCTGATGTCAACTGTGACTTTAATTATGTGATCTGAGGCTGAGCTGCTTCTTTAAACCAGTGAACAACCCGACTGATCCGAACATCCAGAGTGACGGGATTCAGTAACTGCAGCCTTGTTCAGTTCAACCTGCATCACTAACACCCTGAGTCTAACCCTGGCGTCTCTGATGGGGGCGTGTGGACGTGGACAGGGACAGGACAGACCAACAGGACACTTACCTGGGTGTTCAGACAGGTGAGACGAGGAGGGAGAGACACTGTGCTGGGATGAGGATGACGAGAGGACACTGCAGGAGGACAAAACAAAACTCAATCAGGTCCATCTGACTGTCAGTCTGTTTATAGCAGGACAGTCCAACAGAAGCCCACCTGTCAGCTGACTGTAACACTTGGACACCTGCAGGGGGCGGGGCTTGGACAGGTTGCCTGGCAAAGAGGGGCATGTCCTTCTGGAAGACCCGCCTCATCTCTGACACCAGCTGTGACAGGTTGGACACACCCTGGCGGGAGGAGACACGGACAGCCTCAGGTTAACATGTGTGATGGTGAGACGACCAAGTGAGCAGGTTACCCGGCTAACTAACCCAGCCTTACCTGAGACCAGCTGTTGAGCGTCTCTACGCTGATGTTTCCGTAGGCGTCCACGCAGGGACAGGACGGATTGATCACCATGGTGACAGACGGGCAGACGTAGCAGCGAGGACGGGATGCCGGGTGGGTCTCATGGAGCCAGATGCACACCGGGATATTATACTCAGCTCCTGTGGACACAGTCAACAGAACCGGACCAGCACAGTAAAGCAACACTACAAAGTACTGCACGACTAAACCCTGTGATATTCGGGTCAGTCCTGTGACTGATCAGCAGTGTTTGCTAAGAGCTGCTGCCGACCGTCCCAGATGGTGAGCAAACCCCTCCTCAGGCCTCTCCTGCCAGCTGAGTGCTGGGACTTGACACATGTTGTGAACTGCGCCATACAAATAAAATTGAATTGAACTGAACTGAACAGACACATGAAGTGAAACGTGGAACCATTTTCCTTAAACAAGCACCGTCCCCGTTTACATTCTGCACTACAGCAGTTACAGTTACAGAGAGTGCTGCACAGCACCACGAACCGTCCGGGCGGAAACCGGGCCGACAGCCACGCTGTCCCGGCCATACATAGTATATAGACGGTATATAGTGGAACAAGTCCTGGAGACATCTTAGTTGAATAAGTGGCTAGAAATATAAAGTGAACTGTAAAATAAGTTAATCATGGAACAGCTTTCACAACGTCATGATAACATTTACAATAATCCAATATGAATGTAATAAGTGCACCAGTTCACTGTCAGAACCAGACCTACCTATATGAGCAGGTACAGAAAATACTAAACATCATTTTACTGAGCCTGAAAATAATCAACATAAATGAGTACGTTTGGCAGGGTTGTGGAGATGGAGATGAACCAAGAAGATTATCCTGCACTAAAGCAGACTGAACACAACATGCTGCGCTCTGGGAGGATTCTGGAGTTTTCTTTTTATTCCGATTACACTTGAAAATTAAAATAAATGAGAAAAAGCGCTCATATTCCGTCCACTACAAAGGCTGGTGAGAGAGAGAAGCGTCTCTGGATTTAAATTTAACCACGAGGCATTGAAGTCCCTCGAACTGAAGCAGAAGAGAATAAAATGTGCATTTCGGTTCTTTTTAAATTCATAATAAAATAAGAATTTTAGGGTTCTCCTTCTTTCATTGCTGTCCTGATGGTTTACCTTTTTGTTGTGGCTTCATTTCAGGATCAAGCATCGATTTATTCAGGCCGGTATCGTGACAAACTTTTTCAACAACTTCCCCGAGGTACCAAAGGGGTCCATAAAGTTCTATCTGATCTAAACTGCACTCGGCCAGACAAGAACAGACCTGCTCAGGTTCTCCATCACCTAAATTATCAACGGGAATGAATCACTTCAAGATTAATCAACACCATCCCGACACCACACCCAGACCGATCCGGTCCAGTTTGATGCAGACCGGTCCAGGCTGACAACACCAAACAGTCATCTGAAGCAAAACGGCGGAGTGTCCAACCTTCGTAGTAAACAGGAAGTGTTCCGGCCAGATACAGCAGCTTCTTCTTCTCGTTGTTCGGGAAACCTGTCAGAGACACGGCAGCTGATCAGCACTCATCAATACGGACAGTACGGGTCACTGCTGATCAATATCGATCAGCACTGACCTTTGGTGATGAATACTTCACAACTGATCCACACTGATCAATACTGTTCAGTACTGATCACTGTTTAATACTGATCAATACTTATCCCTAATGAATACTGGTTGCGGATCACTAGCGATCACTAATCAGTACTGATTATGGATTGTTACAGATCGATATTGATCAGTACTGATCAATACAGAGAATCATTCACTGAATGTGACTAAAACAAACAACAGGAGAACATCAGGAGAACGTCTGGCAGTCTGGACTCACAGTAGAAATCGACGTAGAGTCGAAGGTCGGAGAACCGAGCCCGAACCGCCTGCAGGTCTGACAGAGTCTCTGCTGGGAAGCTGTAGCGACACTGAGGAGGAGACGCTGCCATTAGCTCGATGCTAACGAAGCTAACCCTTCCCGTTATGTCTGAATGAAACTTCCGCGTTAGCACGGCTGCTAGCCGGTTAGCTGTGACAACTTGTCTTCTGAATATTGAAGTTTGATTGCGAGCAAAGATGGAGGATTAAAACTGATCTCACCTCTGCCAGAGTCCGCAGCTCCGCCTCCGGACTGATCCGCGGCATCGCACTGACAAACTCACCTCAGAGACGGTCACTGTCTCCCCGCTGCCCGGTGACACTCCGCCGCCGGCTAACTTCTTGTTCGTGTTGGGCGGTTCGCACAGTGACTCATTAGCGCCCCCCGCTGGTTGGAACGTGGCTCACAGTATTTACACCATGAACTAAAGCAGCCTGACGAGCTGAAACATGATCTGATGATCATCGGGATGTATTCTGAGTACACTGAGCTGGCTGTTGCCCGCAGCAAGGTGAGTAAAGATGACAAACAGGAGCTGCTGCTGCTGAATAAAACTGAACTTGTTTGATCAGAACATGTTCAATCACAGTTTCACTGTTAATGAGTTCAACTGTAAATTCATCTGGTCAGATTTTAAACCAACAACTTTTATTATGATAAGATGAAATGTTGTATTTGATAAATGATAATCAGCGTGCTTGTAAAAGGACCTGCAGAGACTTGGTGAGGTCAGGTGACCTCCTGTGGTCAATGACAGGTGAGCCAGAAGTGCCTGAGATGCTTTATTGATCTTTGATTATTGATCATCAACAGAAACAGCAGCTGATCAGGTGACTTGTACAACTCAAACTCTCACCAGCCCCTGCACAAAAAGTCTCTGAGTGGGTGTGGCCTCCTCTGATGGGCGTGGCCATTTCAGACAGGCGTGGCCCTCCACTCCTTGCCCTCCGTCAGCGCTCGAGGCTGGTGGATAAACACGCTGTAGCGGACGCCCTGATTGGCCGCCGCCCTGACAAAGCGGCTGTTGGCCGTCATGGTAACAGCTCTCAGGGAGTCTCCTGTGCCAAAGATCATGAGCGAGCGGTGGTTGACCTTGGCGCTGGGCGTGAGGCGCAGCGTGCGCTCCGACGGCCGATCGTCGACCACGTGGAGGCGGGCGAGCAGTTTCTGAGCGCGCTCCTTCTCGCCTGGCCCGCCCAGCGTATCCAAGATAACCTGGAAGTCGTGGATGGCAGCACGGCAGGCAAACAGCTCCTTTCCCGCCATGAAGGCGTCAAGCTGCGGCAGCACCTGCTGCCGGCGCTCCTGCGCGGCCTGCTCGGTCAGCACCGGCTCCCTGAAGGCCAAGTGGCAGCGGCCATGACTCAGCGATGACACGTACGTGATGAGGGTGGTGATGTCGAGGTTCGCCCGCCGACACTCCTCCACCTGCACGTTTGCCGGAAAAGCCAGACTGGCCACCACCGTGCCACGGTCCACCTGCGTCAGCCCTGCAGCAGCCTCTTCGTCGTCGCTGTCGTCAGCTGGTTCGTCGTCCTCCTCTTCCTCCTCTTCCTCCTCGCCATCCTCGCCGTCCTCCTCGGTCACCAAGGTGTTGACGGCCACGATGTCACCACGGACGGACACGCCCATGTCTCGGAGGCGGTCGGCCATGGGGCAGGAGACGCCGTTGTAGAAGGCGAACACAACGTGCGGGTGGCGGTAGTGGACCGGCTGCTGGCGGCTGGCCTGCAGGAAGAGCTCCGCCTGCCGGATGATGCTCTTGTCGCCATACTGGCCCCGCCCCTGCCAGATGTTGTGAAGCGCCTCCGCCTTTCTGCCCACAGCCTTCACCCAGGTGTGTCCGCCGTTCGCCACCACGTCCACCACCAGCGTGCGGCGCCGGCCGGAGGAGTCCTGGTAGGTGAAGACGTGCAGCAGCGCCACCACATCCTCCAGGCTGTGGGCGGAGTCCACGATGGCAGTCAGGTGGGTCAGGTTGGTGCTGTGCAGGTGAGACTCTTTGACCTGCAGCTCGCCCGACTCCACCCGCCGCAAGAATCGCAGCTCAGAACGCAGCTTACCGCACAGCTTCAGGTGACCCTCCACACCTGGACACAGCTGCTCCGCCCGCTGCAGCAGCACCTGGGCGGAGCTTATCCTCTGCTGCAGCGTCTCCTGGAGGGACATGTCTCCGAGGATGACCTGAAGACGGAGACACAGAGACACCTGAAGACACAGCTGGACAGATGTTTGGCTCTCTGCTCATGTACCAGACTGAACCACCTGCATCACATCAACACATGCCGACGGATAGAACCGGGCTTCAGGTTCAGACGGAGAGCAGAACCTAAAAATCCTCTGACTGATCTGTATTAATCTGTTTCGTGAATCACTTCATTGATATGCTTTATTGATCTGTTGACACAACACCAGCGTGTGTCGTCACTCAGGTGTCTCCAGGTGATGAGTCCCTGCTTCACGTGACTTGTTGTGTTTTCTGTATGGATTCTGGTGTGAGTGAAACCCGTTTCCATTAACTCGGAAAGTTAGCCTGTTAGCTCGTTAGCCTGTTAGCTCTGACGCTGCCGTGATGTCAGCTGTTAGCTTAGCTTAGCTTACCGGCCTAAAGCTGGTCGGTTTTTATTGTGGCCATTTGAAAACGTTAAAAACAGACGTCGACGTTACTTACGGCGACAGTGACGTGTGGACCGCAGGTGTCTGCTACCTGCACAGCTGAAAGCGATGCTAATGCTAACGGCCAGGTCCTCCTTCTTCTTCTGCGGCTCAGCTGGAACACCGCGATCACGTCACTATATAGAATAACACGGTCTTCTTCTTCTTCTTCTTCTTCTTCTTCTTCTTCTTCGGGTGGATTAGCGGCAGACTGGCCGCAGCAGAGGCGTGTTGTTGCCCCCCACAGGTTGCTAGGAGAACTGCACCGTGGAGAACCTCAGTTGCATGTTTGTTTCAGGCTGATTATTGATCCCAGGGATTGATCAGTGACCAGTTTGTGTCCGCTCTGCTGCAGGAGGCTTCTGTCTGTCTGACAGGCTGAACAGAGCTTCATTCACAG
>NW_007579818.1:88132-89783 GCF_000690725.1 Stegastes partitus
AAAAAATTGGAAAAAGTGTGGTGTTCTAAAACTTTTGACCGGTAGTGTATATATATATATATATATATATATAAATCAGCACTGATACGTGAGGGATTTCTGCTGTCCATGTTCTATCTGTTGTTGTGGAACACTTAATATAATAAACTCATAGAACAGTTGCAATATAAACCTACTGCAAGTGTTGTGTTATTCAGATTCTGGCAACTGTTGGGTTAAATCTGAAGGATTTGTCTTTTACATGGTCAGTAGCTGACAGCACTGGATCACCTGCATCCTGTATGCACTTTGATATGGAAACATCAGGTTCTGACAAAAGCTACAGAAGAACAGCAGCTCTGTGGAACCAGAACAACATGAAGAAGGAGCGAGAACTCAGAGGTGTCTTCTGTCAGCAGGATGATTATTGATTCTAACATATTTTGCTAAGTAGGTCACGGCAATTTAATTGAGCTCAGAGCTCAGAATTTTGACTATTTTACAGAATCAGTTCAGAATAAACGCTTTATTTTTGGATAGTTTTTAAATAAGCTATTTAAAATTAAGGAATTTGGTTGAAATATCATGATTTTTGGTTCACTTTCCAACAGAACTGCACAGGTGAGTAGTTCAAGCACTGTCAGAGAGTTAATGATTGTTTGAAGATAACACGTTTTAAACCTGTTCAGGTAGTTGAAGTCTGTTCTACTGCTGTTGCCTCTGTTCCTGAGATTTGGTGGAAGATGAACTGTTCCCACAGAAACATGATTTCTACACTTTCTAGTCAGAGGAGTCGTAGGAGTCTTGGTGGTCTCCCTCACTAGTCTCCTTCTTGCTCCAGTCTCTGAGGACGTCCTGCTCTAGTCAGATCTACTCATGGTCCATAGTCCTTCCATGTCTTAATGATGGATTTAGCTGGTCTCCAGAGATATTCAGTAACCTGGAAATGTTCTTGTATCATCCTCTGAATGATGCGTCTCAACAACCTTTCCCAGAGTTCTTGGCGTGTTCTTCAGTCTTCATGGTAGTTCTATCCAGGAGTACTGATCCATTAGTGACTACTGTGGGCCATAGCCAGTGCCAAAATAACTAATAAACAGACTACAACTCTATCTATCTATCTATCTATCTATAGCTCGTCACCTGGTCGTCATGGTAACCTCCCTCCCTCCACAATGTGACCAGTGGAGCACCTCGGTGAAACCTGAGCAGGTGTGGCGGCTCGTGGTCACCTGAGCCGAGCTGCTTCTAAATGTTTGATGGAGGCTGAGGGATCCTGTGAGCTGCAGGATGAACACCTGAACAGGTAGACGCTCGCTCACTCTGAGAGGACGCCGTGCTCACAGACGCTCCAGCAGACAGGTAACTGCTCTTTAACTCACCTTTCAGAACTGTACAGGTACAAACACTGAGCCCACCTGTGTGATGTCATTGTTTACAGTCACACGTGTGGTCTACAGTTGAAACCAGAAGTTTACATACGCTGTATAAAAACACACAGAACCTTTTCTCTCACCATCTGACATTAGATCAGACTAAACGTTTCCTGTTCAGCTCAGTCAGGATCACCAGCATTAGTTCTATCTGCTGAACACCAGAATAATGAGAGAGAGAATGTTTTTTTACATCCATGTCCTTGTTATCTGCTAGCGTTGCCTTTAAACTCTATGAC
>NW_007579818.1:90541-93012 GCF_000690725.1 Stegastes partitus
ACGTCATTTTTAACATTTTTTAGTCACCTTGGACAGTATTTAATCAAAAATGCTTGGCTGGTTTCTTTAGATGTTCCATGTTGTCACCAAAGGCAGCAGTGTGTTTGAGGTGTGCCTCCAGGTAACTCACATGTTGTCAGTTAACCTATCAGAAGCTTCCAAAGCCATGACATCATCACCTGGGCTTTCCCAGATAGTCTGAAGGATCTTAGTGGATGTAAACTTCTGACTTTGAGGAAAGTCATCAAACATTCTCTCCCTCATTATTCTGGTGTTTAGCAGATAGAACTAATGTTGGTGACCCTGACTGAGCTGAACAGGAAACGTTTGGTCTGATTTAATGTCAGATGGTGAGAGAAAAGATTCTGTGTGTTTTTATACAGTGGATGTAAACTTCTGGTCTCGACTGTATGTAGGTCTTTGAGGAGCTGCAGCTGAAGCGTCGGACCTAAGCAGAACATTACTGATGTGGTTCTGGTCGTATCTGTCACTGAAGTGGAAACGCACAAACAATGAATGAGCAGTTTTTCGTAGAAGGAAAAACTGCTCATTCAGAAAAATAGAAACTAACCCTCAGACATGTTTCACTGATTTCACGAACTCGCCGTTTAATTTACGGCTGCTCGATGTTTCAGATTAAACTTGTTTCAAACTTCTACATAAAGCTCAGAACCTGCTGCTGTTCGTCGTCGTTTCCTTCATTTCAAGAAAAAACTGTCAAAAGATGTAAGAACATGGGGCGCCGCTATAGCTCACCAGGTTGAGCTGGCGTCCCGTGTGCAGGGCTGCAGTCCCAATATGGAGGTCATGAGTTCAAATCCCACTCATGGCTCTTTCCCACACATCCTCCCCCCATTCTTCTCCCCCACTTTCCTGCCTCTCTCTCACTGAACTATCAATAAAGGCACAAAGGCCAAAAAAATAACTTAAAAAAAAAGATGTGACAACATTTAACTCATGCTTCATGCATCAGTTTAAGATGCTGCATCTGGAAACAGGTTAAACATCTAGATAGTTCAACATCTACAGTATGAGGAGACAAAAACGACATGAAGACACACTAAAGAAAAACAAGATACACAATGAGAACAGGAGGACAACTAATGCCAAAGATGACCAGAAATGACCACAAAATGGCAAAACTGTCACAAATAGACCCAAAGTGACAGAAGGGAGACAACGCTGTGCAACTGTAGAGGGTTAAATATCGATACTTTAGTCACTGTGTTCTGCAGGTGTTTGTTAAAACCTGAGTCCTGCTGACAGCAGACGTCTCTGAGTTCTGTCTCCTCCTTCATGTGGTCCTGGTTCCACAGAGCTGCAGGACTTTATGCTGCAGAGAATCATGAACCAGTGAAGTAGCATGAGATGGGACTTCCTCAGATAACTCTCACAGCATCAAACTGACGGTCAACAGACAGAGGAAACATCTGTAGCACAGCTGCACTTCATCCAGACACACAGGTGATCTCTGCACACCTGTGGGTGCCACAGAGTATGCGCAGTAGCTTCACTTCTTCACCAGGGATCCGTAAAAATGATTTTTGGTCAGAAAATGTAGAAACTCCTGGAGACTGAAGCTGCTCAGGTGTGATGATGGGATGTTTTGTTTCCACGGTAACCTGTCAACTGCATGTCCACCTGTGTAGGTGATGGTGTCAGGATGTCTGAGGCGAGGCAGCGAACTTTGTCCACCTCTGGAGAGTCTCTGTATCAGATCCTGGGTCTGCAGAAAGGCTGCAGCCATGACGACATCAAGAAGTCATACAGGTGAGGCAGGTTCACACAGGTGAACAGCTACCTGTGTGAGCTGCAGTGCCCCCTTCAGAGGAGTTGCACTTCTAAAAAAGAGAGAACATCTTGTGTTCATTAAAACCTCAGAAGTTTAAACTTCATCATGAGTCCTCCCACATGGCAAATCCAACCAAGAACTGTTCAGATGAAAGACAAATCACCAAAGATCACCACAGACGAGTCTTTACACATGAAAGATCCACATAAGTCATTTCATGACTTTCAAATACTGCCTTTGAAACAAAACAAATATAAATAAAAATAATTCAAACAAAAATAACAACTAAATAAAGATAACCTGTAGCCTGTGTCGTGGTGGTTGTGTCCGTGGGCAGGACACTTCTCCACCTGCCTGCAGTGGATGCGTATGGATGGATTGTTGAGGTGGTGGTCGGAGGGCAGGATGGCAGCCAGGCCTCTGTCAGTCTGCCCCGGGGCAGCTGTGGCTACAACCGGAGCGACCACCACTGGGATGGATAACTGACAGTGAAAAGCGACTTTGAGTGTCTAGAAAAGCACTGAATAAATCTGATCAATTTTTTTTGTTTGTTTTTTAAATAATAATAAATAAAATAAGAAAAACAAAATAAAAATGTGGGCTGCAGGTGTCTCGGTGGTTAGCACCGTCGCCTCACAGCTAGAAGGTCGCCGGTTGGCGTCCCGGTGAGGACACCCGG
>NW_007579818.1:94382-97934 GCF_000690725.1 Stegastes partitus
AGACTGGTTACCTGTCCAGGTGAACCTGCCTTCACCCTGAGTCAGCTGGGATAGACTCCGCCCCCCATGACCCTAGTGAGGGTTAAGGTGTAGAGATGATGGATGGATTTTGTTTTATTAGCTTTTGTTCATTTAGGTTTATTTCTTTAGATTTTAGTTTATTTGGTGTTTGTTTATTGTCTTTTTATTTTTGTTTTTGTTTACTTTTTTAATTTTTCTCTTGATGAAACAGATCAGACTGATTGAGAATCTGCAGCTTTGTTGCAGTGAGTCGTGACGTGTTGACTCTGTTTCTGTGTCTTCAGACGTCGAAGCTCCGATCGTCCAGCAGCCGACCAACGCCAGCGAGAAGACGCAGCTGATCGGCGACGGACGACGCAGATACGGAGACACCTACACATGAAGGCTCAGCTCGATTCGTTCCAGACAAACAACAGGAACATTCAAATCTGTCCAATGTTGTCATCCTATGTTCTTGAAGCTGCAGTCTGACAGTCAGTGAAATCCTGAACAATCCAGAGCAACAAGTTTTCTGAGTTTTTAAAAAAGTTCTTCTTCAACTGAAACAGCTCAGAGTTCTTTTGGAGCTTCAGGGCCTCTGTAGGTTTCACTGTGTCAGACTGTGTCTAACTCTCTCATATTTATTAAACTCATCTAGCACTTAGTAAACTAGCACTCTGATTGGCCGCTGCAGCTCACAACTGCTGATTCTTTCCAGTGTTTTGTTAACGTCTGCTGTAAATAAAGTTTTGGTTTGAGGTTTGTTTCTGATTGTGAACTGAAGTAACCCTGGAGTCATGTGACCTCACCTGCCCGCCTCAGGAGTTTTCACGTTGATTAGTAAATATAAATGAAGTGAAGCTGCAGTCCTGATTTATTGATTCTCTCTGCTGATTGATTGTTGTGTCTGATTGATTGGCTGCTGTTGTGTGTCTGTGACGTGTGAAGTCTTTGTTTGATGCACCTGCTGTGTCCTGAACCTTCAACCACCTCCAGAAGAACATCAGCGACCGAAGCGTTACAGTCGACGTAAAATCTGAAAACGTAAACGATAGAATCCAGAGTTTAGTTCAGTGACCAGACGACAGCAGAGACGAAGTGAGCTCGTGTTTAACAATAATCACTGTGAGGTTCTGATTCTGGAGTTTGGACTCAGATGCAGACAAAAGGTGGTTTATCACAACCGGAGCCTCTGAGCTCAGGTGAGCAGAGACGACAGGTAAAGGAGTCACAGCAGAACCTGAAGCAGAGCCACAGCTGGGGACGTGTGATTCAGGATTAAGTCTTGTTTACCAGGATCCACTGATCAGATTCTGGTTCTGTAAAGATGGAAGACGCTCCTGTGAGTAAAGCAAGCCAATATGTGACACACACACACGTGTCCATAGATACTGTGCATCAGCAGATCTCAGGAACCGACACAGAGGGGCGCCCTGCCAGCTTAGCAGGTCCAACCCATAAGAACTCCGTCTCCACGTACTGGGATCATAAAGACCAGAACAGCAACAACCGACTAGAACACGGTGAAGAAGGTTCAGATGTTCCTTCAGTCGTTTAAGGAAGACTCACACACCTACACTCACAGCTTTCATTCAGATGATTACAGCTCTTGGACATCAGACCTCCAGGTCTCAGATTATTAGAATATTTCATTCACAGTAGAAGAATAGAACCCCACAGAACCACACAGAACCCTACAGAACAGCCAAGCTGAAGGCTGCCATCAGACCAAGCGGAGCTTCATTAAGTCTTAGCAGGACTTGGGCTGCTCGGCTCCATGACCCACCGATGCAGGAACAGGTCCGTGTGTGGAGACGGAGAACAGAACAGAACCTGCTGCTAGCGTCAGTGAAGATGGTTTAATGAATGAACATGTTTCCCCGTGACCAGCAGGAGGCGCTGCTGGGTCTTCTGTCCAGCACCATGCGCGTCACTTTAAGAACCTGACCCCTCTGTTGCCCCTCCCCCATGTGTCCTCCAGACCTTTGACATATAAGGGCGTGTTGGCCCGGCAACAGCTGACATCACACAGTCTAAAAACAGCCATGCCTGCAACAGCAGCACAGTTTCACTTTGGTGGTTCTGAGGGACGCTTCAGGGTTTCTGCCTTCTGTCCTGCGTCCTGTCCGCCTGGCTGAGGCCTCCTCGCTGTCATGGAGAGTCTGGAGAAGCAGCTCGTCTGCCCCATCTGCCTGGAGATGTTCACCAAGCCAGTGGTCATCCTGCCCTGCCAGCACAACCTGTGCCGCAAATGTGCCAACGATGTCTTCCAGGTGAGGGCCACACACACACTGAGGGCCGCACACACACACACTGAGGGCCNTCCGTAGGTGTGAATGTGAGTGTGCTTGGTTGTCTGTCTCTAAGTGTAGCCCTGTGATAGACTGGTTACCTGTCCAGGTGAACCTGCCTTCACCTGGATGGATGGATTATTTAACCAATAAATGAATTAAGAAACACTAGCCTTCGTGCTATTTCATGGCCAGCTGCTGCAGTCAAGGGCTGACCACAGGAAGTGATGTGATCACCAAAATCATTTGGTTTCAGGAAGCTGGCGCTGCGGTTCCACCCCGATAAAAACCCCGACAACCCCGAGGCGGCGGAGAAGTTTAAGGAGCTGAACAGCGCTCACGCTGTTCTGTCTGACCTCACCAAGAGGAACATCTACGACTCGTACGGATCGCTGGGACTCTATGTGGCGCAGCAGTTCGGCGAGGACAACGTCAACACCTACTTCATGCTGTCCACCTGGTGGGCCAAGGTGGGGGCGGAGCTTACAGTGCACCTGAGCGGAGCGAGGTGACACGAAGTGACGCTGCGGTTCTGTTTGGTTGTGTTCCAGGGTCTGTTTGCAGTTTGTGGGATTCTGACTGGGTTTTACTGCTGCTGCTGCCTCTGCTGCTGCTGCAACTGCTGCTGCGGGAAGCTGAAGCCGCAGCCCACAGGTGAGGGGGCGGAGCCAGAGTATGTGTCCCCCGACGACCTGGAGGAGGAGCTTCGCAATGACCCCGACAACGGTGAGGTGGACGGCAGATCTGTAGTGGTTTAGTTTTAATTTTGTTCCATGTTTGGTTTTGATCTTGTTTTTCAATTATTCATGGATTTGTGGTTCTTCTTCTATTATTTATTTGATATTGATTCATTTTGTTTTTGTTTTGTTTTGTTCATGAGTTTGTTCATTTTTTATTTGCTTTTTGCATTCTTATTGTAATCTTTATCTCATTTTGTTTTGCTTGGTGTTTTCTTTATATTTGTTTCATTGTTTTGACATTTCATTTTGTTTTCATGTTGGTCTTTCATTTGAATTTATTTTGTTTATTTACTTTCATTTTTGTTTTTTTTTAAATGTGTATATTCCTGTTTTGATTATTTTCCTTGATGTGTTTAATTTCGTTGTTTCAGTTCTGTTATTAACCTGCTTTGTTTGTTTGATTTTATGATGTTGCTGAATTTTATTGGAGTCTCCATGTTCTCCCCGTGCAGCGTGGGTTCTCTCCGGGTTCTCCGGCTTCCTCCCACAGTCCAGAAACATGCTGAGGTTAATTGGTGATT
>NW_007579818.1:103036-103902 GCF_000690725.1 Stegastes partitus
CACAACACACACACTACACGACATACACAACACACACTACACAATCTACACAGCACACACACTACACGACATACACAACACACACTACACAATCTACACAACACACACTACACAACACACACAACACAATCCACACAACACACACTACACAACATACACAGCACACAATTTATACAACAAACTGTAGCGGACTCATGACAGGGAGACTAACCAAGACAAACACGTGTGTGTGTGTGTGTGTGTGTGTGTGTGTGTGTGTGTGTGTGCAGGTGGAGCTCACAGATTGTGTGTCGCTGCTGGTTGGGAACAATGAGAGAGTTCAGGCAATCATCAGTCAGTTGGAGGAAACCTGCAGAGCCGTCGATGTGAGTTCATCTCCACTTCTTCTCAATGTTTGACGCCCAGGATGTCCTAGAGATCCTCAGGGATCTCTGTTGGCTTCTCCTGTCTTCTTGTAACAAATGACATCTCCAGAGAGAAGAAGGGACGAAAATAAAAATGTGGAAAAACGACAAAGACACAAAAATTCAGCAAACTGACGCAGGTTTAATAAAAACAGCTTTAATCACCAAAAGTGGAACCACTAACCCTAACCCTGACTAAAGTCCAAAAATCACTGAACAGGTCCAATAAATGTCTAAACATCAACTAAAGCATGTGAACAAACTGAAGAACAAATAAAGTCACACAACAGGGTTAAAAACAACTAGATGCCCAAACCAGAACAAGACGAACCAGAACAAGACGAACCAGAACAAGACGAACCAGAACAAGGTAAACCAGAACAAGACGAACCAGAACAAGACGAACCAGAACAAGACGAACCAGAACAAGGTAAACCAGAACAAGTCGAACCAGAACAAGAC
>NW_007579818.1:107289-113172 GCF_000690725.1 Stegastes partitus
CTGGACTGTGGGAGGAAGCCGGAGAACCCGGAGAGAACCCACGCTGCACGGGGAGAACATGGAGACTCCACGCAGGAAGATCCCGGGTGTCCTCACCAGGACGCCAACCACCGACCTTCTAGCTGTGAGGCCACGGTGCTAACCACAGAGACACCTGCCGCCTCCTGAAAGAAACAGAAGTCACAAAAACATCCAAAGAATCAAACTACAATGACCAGAAAAGGGAACAGACCTAAAACAGACAGAAATGATTATTAATGACCACAAACTGACACAAAAAACTGAAATCCTAAACAGACTCCTAAATCTGACCCAAAGCAGCCAGAGAGTGGTTTAAGATAAACTGAACGACAGAAAAACTGAACAACAAAACAAAACAATAAACATGTTTGTGTTTGTAGTTTTATCAGATTGATTCAGGTCCAGCTGGATCTACATGAGCTCTTCTACAGACTCTTTACGACTGCAGGGGTGAACTTACTCTGAAGATTCTGGGGGCCCCTAACCCTAACCCTAACCCAATCATAGTCCTCAGGGGCCACAGATGGGCCCCTGAGGACTATGATTGGGCCCTGATTGACCCTTGAGGCCCCTGATTGACCCCTGAGGCCTCTGATTGGTCCCTGAGGCCCCTGATTGGCCCCTGAGGCCTCTGATTGGCCCCTGAGGCCCCGGATTGACCCCTGAGGCCTCTGATTGGCCCCTGAGGCCCCTGATTGACCCCTGAGGCCTCTGATTGGCCCCTGAGGCCCCTGAAGCCCCTGATTGGCCCCCGAGGCCTCTGATTGGCCCCTGAGGAATCTGATTGGCCCCTGAGGCCTCTGATTGGCCCCTAGCAATAAGTTCACAGGAGCTGTGTTTGCAGGAAAACGGTCGCAGGCAGAAGTCGAAGGTGTGCGAGACGTTCGATCACCTGTTTGCCATGCTGGAGGAGAAGAAAGGTGAGCTGACTCTGAGGATCAACAGCGAGCAGGAGGAGAAGCTCAACTACATCCGCAGTCTGACCAGGAAGTACACGGAGCACCTGGACGGCACTGCCAAGCTGCTGGAGACCTGCATCCAGACGCTGGACGAATCGGAGATGGCTGTTTTCCTGCAGGTGAAGCTCTGACAGTTTGATACCCGTTCGTGACAGTGATCAGGAAACGAAGGCTGCTTGAGTTGTGATTGGTTTAAAGCTGGTCACGTGATTGCCCTGATTCTCTGGCACATCGCTGTGGTTCCAGATAGGACTTAGCTTTGAGTACCCTAGTCCATGCTAGCATGCAGCTGTTATTGTCTAACAGTCAGTTTTAGCAGCTACAGCTTTAGCTAAACATTAGCTCAGCTTCCTACTGGTTCTGACAGACATCACATGACCCTGATCCTCCCTCTGCTGACCCTCAGTTCATCTTAAGATCATACTGATAACATTTAAAATCTGTCAGGGTCCGGGCCTCAGCTGCATGCTGCACCATACGAGCTTGCTGCCCTCTGATCCTCAGTGAGGCCCTGAAGCACTATCGTTTAGCCTAGTGGATGCTAAAGTGTTAGCATGGAGCTGCTATCATTAGCACAACAGTATTTCTCAGAGCTTCAAATGAAGACAACTGGACTCCTTTTTTAGGTTCTTGAAGACGTTCCACCTTCGGCCAAGAGAGTTCTTTAGTTCTAGGAACTCGTGTATCAGCAACCTTCATGTGGTTCTTCACTGAAGCTCTGAGGCCCACATGACCAGAGAGACTGAGGCTCTACTCAGACAGACCACAGAATGTTTAGTTTGTCATGTTAGCATCAGGCTGCAGTCACATCAGGAAGCTTTAGCATCAGACTGCTGCTGTGGACTAAAGTTGAATCTTTGGTTTCTCATCCACAGGCGGCAAAACCTCTGCTGCAGAAGTAAGTCTCTGTCTCTGACCGCAACAAGCGGCCATGTTTGTTATTGTTTGTTGTTGTTTATTAGTATTTCATATGATTTGTTATTGTTACTGTTTAATATTGATGTTGTTTGTGTTTGTTGCTGTTTGTTGCTTGTTATTGTTTATTTTGAATACTTTGTTGTTGTTTGTTATGTTTGTTACTGTTTATTTATTGCTTGATATTGTTTGTTATTGGTTTTAATTGCTTTTTGCTGTTTGTTACTTTTGGTTGTTATTTGTTTTTAAGATGGCCGTGTTTGTCCTCATCAGGATCGTGGAAGGAACCAACACGTCTCACCTGGACAAAGTTCATCCCGCCTACGAGAACATGGATCACTTCACGGCTAACTTTGAGCGTCAGAGGAGAGCACTGAGCATCCTGGACTTCATCAAACGTAAACAACACCGTCACTAACCAATCAGATATAAGGCACCTCAGTCATACACCTCAAGGGGTCTTTAGCAATCATTTCCATTATCATTAAGTATTTATTATTACAGCATTTAATTACACAAATATGTCATTTGTTTGCCAAAAGTTAACATAGAACTGCAGTAACGTATCAGTGTCATGTGTTAGCTGCAAACTGCTGTTATTAACCTACAATGTATGATAACTTATTAGCTCTGTGCTACTGCTACAGAAGACATTGCAAGTTAAAGTTCAGCACAGTGCTACTATCAATCAGCATATCTATACTAAGCTTATTATGCTAATAAATTCAGCTACATAGTGGTACTATCAATCAGCATAGTATAAGCTAATGTGCTAGCAAACTAATGAATTCAACAACAAAGTGCTACTCTCTAACATCACAGTGAAAGCTTTAGATGTTAAAATATGCATTCTAAATGTAAACAAGGGAATAAACTTGCATGTAGCTAAGAAGATAGCATGCTGAATGTTTATAAGTAACATGCTAATGTGTTAGCAATGAGATGCTAGCATTTACAAAACTATATATTTGCATGTAGCATTAAGATACGAGCATTAAGGGCTGCATATCAGCTTGTAGAAAAAGTGTTAGCACTAAAATACTAACATCAACAGTACTGCATGTCTGCATGTAGCATCTTAGTATGCTAAAACTGTGCTACTAACATAAAGTGTGCAATAATACGTTAGAATGTAACATGCTAATGCTGAGATCAAGGCTTAAGGGTACTGCATGCTAGCATGAAGTGTGCTACACTGTTAAAATTGAGCCTCTATCATACTGTGCAGTGCATGCTAATATGCTAGCATGCAGCATGCCAATATACATGTTAAAGTGTTCACATATTGATGCATATGGTTGGAATATGCTTTTGTATTAAAATTTAATTAAGGGCTAAGAGAGCTTTATGTTAGATAGTATAGTTGGCATGCTACACATTAGCAGGTAACATGCTAATGTGTTGTGTGTGTAATCACATTAGCACTGAGATACTAGCAGTAAGGCACTGTTTGTTAGCATAGGCATGTAAATGTATTAGCATTGAGAGACTAGCATTAAAGGCTAACATACAGCTAAAGCTGCACTCTGTCTCTCAGTTGATGAAGACGATGATGATGATGAAGACGAGGTCAATGTCAGAGCGTTGACAGGAAGTCGACCTGAGTCACAGCAGAACTTTACACCTGCAGGAGTCTCAGCCAATCAGCAGGCTCCTCTGCCAACTGTCATCTCAGCCCCGCACCCCCAGAGGCCCACAGAGACCCCGCCCATCTTGGCCTCACACACAAAGAGCCCCGCCCCTTCGTCATCATCTGCACATGTCCCGCCCCCTCTACCCCTCCCCACCGCCAGCTCCGCCCCCCAGGTGTGACATCACAGTTTAAACATTAAACAGCCACAGGTGTCTTCTGACCAATTACTTAAACTGAGTTCTTCTTCTTCTGCAGTCAGAGCAGCAGAGTGAGTCGGACGACGGACCCAAACACGTTTTCTCCTTCAGCTGGCTCAACCAGAAATAAAACCTGGACCTGGATCAGTGCGACCCGGTTCTTCCCTGTGCAGAACTTGAGTCCAAACTGCAGAAACATAAGCAGACCTGAAACTGTTCATTAGCGTTGGTGAAGGGAGAACAAAATGCCAAACAGAAACTCTTCTGATGACAGACTTTTTGTAAAGTCTGGAGGATGTTTTTTGAATCCTGAAATATTTGTCCTTTGTGTTTGCTGTTGGAAATAAATGGTTGTTTTATCATTGACCTCTTGTTCTCCCATCTCGCACTGAGTCTGAGTTCAAACAGAACTGTGCAGTTCCCCCCTGCTGCCACCAGATTCATGTCGACTGTTTTGACCACCAGTTGGTCCTCAGTTCAGCTGAAGGCAGTCACACTTTACATGCTGCTCTAGCAGGACGGTTAGAGTCGGAGGTCAGTCTGAGCTGTTGGAGATGAATCCATGGTTTGTTCTGCAGCGACAAAGCGTTCAGGCATTTCATTACCAGCGAAGAAGAATGAGTTCAGATGAGATGAGCTGAAATATTCTGATGTGCTCTCTGATCATGAAACCATCGAAAGAAGGCTGTGTGCAGAACACAGACGCTGTAAACACGTTCCTATGTCCTGAAATGTGAGAACATGATTTATTGTGAAAGCAGCTGTACGGAGGCCCAACAGGGACTTTATTCACCGTCCATCAATAAACAGGTGAAGTGATAAATATGTACAAACACAATAAAGAAAAGGAGATTTATGGGATATTCACGCCAACAATTACTGAACTATGCATTCAAATTATCCATATGTGGAGTCACCACAGCTTATAGCTTTATTATATGTTTAATAGTGCATGTAGCATGTAGCATGCTAAAATGTTGGCATGAACCATGCAGTGTTGGCATGCTAACGTGTTAAACATGTTAAAGTGCAACACGTCAAACAAATCAGACTTCCATTAGTCAGCCAATGTGCAATGTGCAAAATAGAATAAGAAATACATTTTTAATTAAGGTGAAAAAGTTAAACATGAATCAGAAATAATTACAAACAACAGTTGATTTAATGCAAAGCCAGTAATAAGTAAAAGAAACATTAAAATAAATTAAAAGCATGTTTTTCTAACAAGGAAGCCGTTGCCTTCATTTGTTCCTGGTTTGTTTTTTTGACTTATTTTTATTATTCTACTATCAATTATATCAGTTTTATTTCAACATGTTTCGTTTATAAAGTAACAGTAATGACGGAGGATGGACACATTCATCAACAAATACAAAAACAAATTGTTAATTGTTCAGTAAACAATTAAAATGTCGTCATTTTGTTGCTTTTCTGTAATTATTTTAGATGTGTATGAATGCAAAGTTTAATGAAATAAAATATAAAATCGTAAATCATTCAGTAGGTTGAAGTTTTGAACGTTTAGTTTCTTTCTGATTGATTGGATTCAGCACCTTCAGGCTGCAGACGTCCATCTGGGACGAGATTCCGTTTGTTGGTTGAACGTTTGGAATGAAAACAGCTGAAACTTCGTTCATGTGGAAACACTGAACGCAGCTCAACGTTTATTTCTACAAAACACTTTGAGCTTCTTCACTTCCCGAAGGTGTCCATCATCTTACGGTTGCTGTCGGCCTGCTGGGCCATCTGCTCGGCCCGGGCCATCTCCAGAACCTCCCGCAGCAGGTGGAACGTCAGGTCCAGAGAGATGGGCGGCTCGTCGGACCTCCTGACCTTCTGCTCCGCCTGCAGCAGAACCCGGTTCCCTGCTGAAGAACTAAGGAACCTCGGAGCTGCTCCCAGCCACAGGGAGAACTCCTCCCCCAGGAGGAGCAATGGTCCGTGGAGGCGACCAGCAGAACCGTCAGTGGGTCGGCCGTCAGCACAGCGAGGGAGGAAGGAACCGAGCAGAACCACGACCCACAACAACACATTCAACTTCATCTCACCGCCGCAGTCTGCAGGAGGGGAACATGAGGGGAACATGAGGGGAACATGAGGAACAGGAGGAACAGGAGGGGAACAGGAGGAGAAGATGAGGGGAACATGAGGAACATGA
>NW_007579818.1:114842-115461 GCF_000690725.1 Stegastes partitus
AGTCAAGCTGCTGCTGCTGCTGCTTCTTATACCAGAGGGAGGGACGGTCTGCACGCGCTCAGACGCTACCTGCAGCGAGGAGGAGGAGGAGGAGGAGGAGGAGGAGGAGGAGGAGGAAGATGTGACCTTCAGCAGCGTTTCTGTTTCTTCGCTCAGCAGGAGAAAAGCTGAAACACGTAAAAGTCAGAAGCTGAAGCTCACCTGAAACAACATCTGATGTTAGATCTGATCATCATGAGCTGGACCAGAAGGTGTCGAAGCTTACCCAGCTCAGGAGGACGGCACCAGGACCGGCCCAACTCAACATAATTCAATACTAGTACAATTTGAAGAAGTTGGATCCTGAAATAGATCCAGACAATCCCTTCTTCTCCACCAGCACACTGATGAGCAGGACCAGTCAGCAGGACACCAGCTCATCAGTCGTCCACCTCAAAGCAGACTTCAGGGACATCAAGGAACATCTACACTTCACACAATGTAACATCTGAAGCCTGGATGAACGTGGACTTTGAGGGACAAGAACAGACCAGATGAAGGTGGAGGACAGACGGCTGTTGGGCAACATGGTGGACGACCTGCTAGAAGGCAATGGGAGGAACAAAGACGTCTGGTTTAT
>NW_007579819.1:0-16593 GCF_000690725.1 Stegastes partitus
AACCAGCGCCAGGACAGATTTCACTGGTCTGTGTGAAATAAATCCTGTCCAGAGCTGCTGTGAGATGGTTTAATGTGATGTCAGGGGTTTCCATGGATCAAATCAAACTTAGCTGTTCGCTAAACTGAGCCCAACAACTTTAGGCCCTAGAATTATCAAATAAAAGTGTTTTAGCTGCTAACTTGACATTAAGCTGACCTTGAACTGATTTAGCTCAACTCAATATTTGGCTAACGTTAACGTGTTTTAGCAAGTAAACCAAGTGTTTTAGTTGTTGAGATTAAACTCGCACAGAACTGATTTGGCTCAACTCAATATCTGGCTAACTTTAACGTGTTTTAGCGAATAAACCAAGTGTTTTAGTTGCTAAGTTGAGATTAAGCTCGCACAGAACTGATCTAGCTCATCTACTCAACATTAAGCTAACGTTTAAGTGTTTGAGCAGCAACAGTCAACATTAAGTTCACATGATGGTGTTTTATCTGCTAACGTCAGCATTTACTTAACAATACAATATTTCAGTTGCTAAAGTCAAAGTCGCTAAGCTTGACATTAAGCTAACTTTAATGTGTTTCAGCTGCTTAACATAACATGAGGTGTTTTATATAAATAGCGTTCCACTTCACTCACATTTCAAGTGTCATTTTTACACATTACAGGCTTTTTGTGTCATTTTATGGCGTTAACATACGAGCACGACGGCTCAGGTTCAGATAAAGGTCCCAAAGAGGCAGACACTAAAGTCAAATGGCAAATATAAAAACCTGACGTTCTCTTTGTTTCGTCCTTGATTCTGAGTCTTGGGAGGCGACGAGACCTCGAGTCCCTGCAACAGGCTTTTCTATATAAACCCAGAGATCATCCCACAATCTGCTAACGAGTCGTCAACAGAAAGTCTATCATTTAAATAATCTGGATGCAACTATTTATTTTCAGCTATTTGGTTCAAAAATGTCAGAAAATGTTGAAAAATGTGGATCAGAGTTTTGTCAAACGTCTTGTTTTATCCTAAGATGTTTAGTTTACTGTCACAGAGGAAAGAAACCAGAAAATATTCACATTTAAGAATCACACAATTTAGACTGCTGTTATTTAAACTTACTCAAACTGAAGAATCAGTCATGAAAGTATTTGGCAACTGATTTAAAGTTGAAACCTAATTGATGAATCACTGCAGCTCCATTAAATGATGAATTAAACGTTACCATGCCTGGACTCACTACTTTGGAAACAACAAACTGAACATCTTTGTATTTGGCTATTTCCTGACAACGTAGAACCCCAGCAACTGCTTGAAAGAATTACGGGGAGGATTAATTGGCGAGTAGAGATAAAATGTAATCAGATTACTAAGCAGAAACTCTGATCACACTGGAAACCGTCGCTTGTCCGGCGCCGCGTCGTCTCGGGCTGATTATCTGCTGCATGTATGTGATGCTGTGATGAGCAGCAGGGATGTGTGGATGGAGATCAGAGTGGACCTCCAGCTCAGGGAGGGCTGGTGAGGAGGAGGAGGAGGAGGAGGAGGAAGAGGAGGTGATCTTGTGGGCCAGTGAAGAAAGAAACAGATGGAAAAGAAAAAGAATCATGTTGCATAATCAAGCTGTTTATTTTCCTGCATGGAATGGTGAACACAAAAAAAGATGCCGAGATGCATTTATAGTAGGGGCATCCTTTGGCTGCTATGTCATTGTCTCCTGCCTAAAACTAAAGTTTTTAAATGCATAAAAAACGCTCGCTTTTCTTACCAATTTTCCTCAGAATTACTAGATTTAGCTTCATCAACACTGATGCAACAAAGAACCTTCAAAAACATACAGCATACTGTAACATCCATTTACAATGGTCTTATCACCACAGCGCCCTATACTGTGTAAGTGCAGGAATATGCTATACCATCAACAGAGGAAATGTCCTTAAATACATACAAAAAGGAAAGCAAATGAAGAAAAATCAAGAAAATAAGGAAACAGGAAAGTTTTCAACTTAAATCCAGTTCCCAGAAAACAAACCAAACCAGTTCTAGTAATGTGGCCTCGATACAAACAATCAGAAAATTCACAACACTAGTTTTTCCTCATTTAATCAATGTTACAAAAGTCCTGCATTATAAAATAGGGCAGCTTTAAAATCAGTGTAATTAATAAAACTATACAACATACAAACACGTCTCCCAGTCAGGCCGAGGGCCCTGCTGCTCTGCTCTCCGTCCGTCAGCAGCTAACTCTGCTCTGCGTCGCTTCGCTGATGTACCAAACTAAATTACACACACAACACAAGAACAAAACACACTGCCCAAACTATTGCTTTATATTCTTTTTTTTTCTTTCTTTAAAAAGGGTGCAATTTTGTTGTTGTCTTACACACACAGCCAAAAGTCGCTGATTAGATGCTAGGCTGTTACACAAGGTTTTTTGTGACACTTTAAAAAAATGTCCGTGCAATTTTTTTTTTTATTCCCTTCACTCTTTTTAAGCCCTGGAAGCTGTAATTTTTTTTTTTTTTTTTTTTTTAAATTTCATACTTTTTCACTATTTATTTCATATTTAGTGCAGATAATTAATGCCCAACTCATGGCTAAAGGGTAGGCAAGAACAGAGACAGAACAAACACGGAGAGGAAACACAACCCACACAAGTGGAACAACTCGACCATCACAGCCGACATACGACGGGTTTGATTCGCTGAAACCTCGGCGGCGGTAAAAAAGTTTTCACTGACTGTTTTCTGTGTGATGGAGAAGAAGTTGGACTTGTTTAAGGCTTGCTTGCGACCAAAGAAATCAAATATAAAATCTTTTAGAAAAGAGACCCGGATGTCGTATTGCGGCCGTCTGGTAGTTTATCAAAACAGGAAGGAGGAGGAGGAAGGAAAAGACCCGAGCGGCGGCGGCTTAGCTCGGCTGAGCGGCGCCGCAGGGTTTCACCATTTTTAGGGACTGACCACGGAGCACGACGGCAGTCACGTGCACGCCAACTTTGGTTGAAAGAAAAGAGAACAAAATAAAACTCAATAAAGACAAAATAAGTGAGTGCAAGCAGGTATTGCATATTTGATGTCCTCGTTATTCATATCTGGGAACAAAAGTAGGAGAACGAACTGAAAACAGGAAGACACAAACAGAAAACTTCTGCTGTTCGGAGTTTGCAGCAACAGACGTAGAAGTCGTCCCACCAGACGAAGGAGAAGAAAAACATGATTAAACTGAACTGATCTGCAGCTTTACGCTCTGCTCCATCAACATACCAGCAGCAGGAAGTTTAGTCAAATGAGCAGCATGTCTTCAACATCAGGAGAAACGAATCCAGATCTGTTCTAGCTGCTGGTCCACCACCACAGATTCATCATGTCGGGCCATCTGCAGCTACAGTCACACAGTAAAGGTTGACTGACAGGAACATACCAACGTAGCTGGTACCCAAACTGAACCAAAGTAATCCGTTAGTAAAGTGGAACCAAATTGTTTTAGCTGCTAAATTCAACATTAAGCTACCTTCACCGTGCTTTAGCTGCTAAACTTGACATTAAGCTTAGAAGCTAAGCTCGTGATGTCACGTTAACCATAAAGTGTTTTCGCTGATCATGTCAACATTCGGCTAATTCTAAAGTCTACCTGATAAATGTAGCATCGATCAAAATGTTTTGCTGTTAACTTAGCATTCAGTTAACCATCATCAAATTCTTTTAGCTGCTAAAATGAAGATTAAGCTAACCTTGAGGTGCACTAGCTGCTAGACTTTAAAACAATTTTTTTGTGTCTACATTCAGCATCAGGCTAACATTAATTAAAGTGTTTCAGCTGTTCACTCAAAATTAAGCTAGCATAAAAATGTTTTATCTTCTAAACTTGACATCAAACTAACATTAACATGTTTTAGCTGCTAAACTTGACATCAAGGTGATATTAAAATGTTTTGGCTGCTAAATGTGACAGCAAACTAACATTTAAGTGCTTTGGCTGCTAAACTGAACATTGAGCTAATTCTAGCGTGTTTTAGCTGCTAAAATGACGTAACTGTAAAAGTTTTTTAGTCGCTAACTTGACCGCTAAGCCAACTTTTAAGTGTCTTTGCCACTTTTCAACTCATGGACTAATGAACACTATTAAATGTTAGATGAATAGAGCCAAAATGTTTCGCTGCTAAACTCTGGCCGCTAACTGTCTGCTAACACTTAGCTGGTAGCTGAGCAGTTACAGCTGGTAAACTGAATTGTTAGACTTGGGAGTATTAGACCTACGTGTCCTTAAACATACTTGAAGCAGCTAAACTACACTGTTCGCCAGCGTTGCACAGTGTTTTTGCAGCTAAACTAAAAAATTAGCAAACCTGAATGAACCTTAGTTAGCTGCCTGATAGCTAAAAGTGCCTACAGCGGAAAATGTTTACGCCTCTGAGATTTTCGCTGTGGATGAATTTCACTGTCAGATTACTAAACGTGGCATGAGTTCAGACTTGGTGCTCATTTCACTAAAGTTCCAGGTTGCCAGTTTCAGCAGGGAGACGATGGACCTGATGGTAGCTGGTGTCGGTTTCACCTGGGAGGACTCTGCTCGGCGCTGCAGGACAGGAAGCAGTGCAGCGCCGCCCAAGACCTCGTAATACTGAGAGTTTTACCAGCGACTAATTCACAGCGTTCCTCTTCAGCTTTGACGTTTTTTGCTCCTACAAAATCTCAGGTGTGGAGGAAAATTAAGAAAACGAAACAACCAAACGCGACTCTCCACATTGGATCTTGTGCAACCTGTCAGGACTGGACCGTAGCTCAAGGCACATCGATGAGGAACAATTGTTTTCGTGCAATTTGATAAGATGAGAGAAGAACTGAAAAGCAGAATCGATCTGTTGTTGCAGGAGAAGGAAGGAAGGAGGAAGGGAGGGAGGAGAAATTAAAAAGAATGGAGAGATGCCGAGAAGCGAAGAGAGCTGGTTGTTTGTGAAGGACAGCGATAGAAAAAGGCCTCGACAGGCCAAACTAATAGACGGCTGCTGGCAAGTGCCTGATGTTGGGTTTTACAATATAGTGTCTTTATCTCACTAACTACATCATCTATGGAAAAATTTGTCACTAACACTAGAACATGCAGATTTTTTTGTTCTTTTTTTTAATAGCTTTTTCACTTAAATTCACTTTTGTTCAACGCTGGATGGTCGTAAGAGTGTGTGTGTGTGGGTGTGAGTGTGTCTGTGTGTGTGTGTGTGTGTGTATATATATTTATATATATAGTATAGGAAAAGGAAAAACAAAACTGAAGTTCAATAAAATGGTAAGTTGCATGTGAAGCGCTCGGCTTTTTGTGGACGAAAGCTTCCAGAGAGTTACCCTCTGCTCTGCCTCTGCATCACTAAACCACACCCCCTGATTACATACTCACGGCCTATTGGCCAACTGCAGGAATAAGTGCTTCTGATTGGACGGGACCTCTAGGAGACCCGGCCAATCGTGGGGCAGCCCGTTAGCGGGCAGCACCCGTTAAAGATTATCTCGCGAACAGAAACCGCAGAAAAACATGATTAGCTTTAAATTCACTCGTTAATTTTCTCCTGATTCGCCTCATGAGAAATTCAAATCGCTTTTTCAAAGTCAAATGATCAAAATAAGTTAATCGCTTAGCGTTTTTTTTTTTTTGTTTGTTTTTAAACAAAATGAAAAGCAGACTTTAGCTGCAACAAAATGCTTTAAAAAATTGATTGTTTCAACTGATATTTCTTAAAGGGATTCTGGTTCTACCATGCTAACATCTTTACACGATGAACAAACAACAAATACGAAACAATAAAAGTGAGTACAGCTCCTCTTATTTCTCACAAGGCTGTGGTTTCTAGTTCAACGCTGTGTTGTCTTTTTTACCCCAGTATTTTAGAGTCCCAGAGGTGTGAGCGGACTAGGAAGAAAAATATATATTTATATATACTTTTCAACAACTGTTTTCAACGAGCTATCTTACAAAGATATTTAACTATCCAACAGCTAGCCAACAAAATTGCACTTTCCTCATGATCAATATTCCACTGGTAAAGTGTTAGTCACTCATCTCTCTCCTGTCTGCCTGCTTCGATTCGGACACCAGAGTTTCTGCCACCGTTAGCATGCTGGAGCTTCAGACCGCGGATGGATACGGAGGAGGAGGGACCAGCTGAAATGGCGGCTAAGAGAGAAAAACCAATGAGCCATGAAGCCAAAGCCTCCCGCAGAAACAAGCTCGGATTCACCAGCGTCTGGTCGCAACACTTCACATCAACAAACCCCCAAATCCCCACGCTAAGCCCCCCACCCGGCCGCCCCGCCCCCCACCCTGCACCTGTAGTTCATGGTATCGTTGTGAAGCAGGCAGGACGTCTGCCGGCGCCCAGACCACCTCCGGCAGGTCGGCTCTCTCTGTTACGCACTGGTCCATGTCCTCGGAAAGAGCCTTCCTGACCTGTCGCCGGAGGGGGGCGGGGCCAGCTGAAGGATGGAGTCCATCCCTGGTGGTGGTGGTGGTGGTGGTCGGGGGTGGGGGGTCGGGTATTAGCTGGTGGTATCTGCCCCAGTTAACACCTCTCCTACCCCCAACCACATCTCATCCCAACCCACCGACCCGAGCTGTCGGGATCCAGCAGGGCGGGGGGTCGGATGGCGGGTGTCGGGGGGGTCGTACCACTGCAAGTCCATTGGATTCACACTGCAAAGGATGATGGGAGAGCAAATATGTAGTTTCTCCAGAGGGGAAGCTCTGTGATTGAGTCTTACTGAAGGCTCGGTGCCCCCACTGATCAGCCTGGTCTGGATTAGGAGGGGGGGGCAGGGTCTGGCACTATATATGGACACTGACATATGAGTCATATGTCTACAGGAAGTCTACAGTTTACAGAGCAGGTGTTTAACACCGGGGGCGGGGCCTGTAGCCATGCTGATGCTGCTGAGTCTGTGTATGGCGCTGGTGGGGGCGGAGTCAGGCGCAGAGGGGGGAGGAGGGGCTTTCTGTCACAGCTGGCGTCAAAGGTCAAAGGTGGAGGAGGAGACTGCAGCGATCTGTCGTACAGGTGGGTGGAGGGGGAGGGGCCTCTGGAGTCCTTATCCCAGGTACCACTGTGGACAGAAACACAGACAAAGTGTTAGCATGAGCGGCTCAGGGCAGCTAGCAGGACAAGACCAGAACCAGAACCAGAACCAGCTCCGACCTCCTCAGGACACAGGAGGTGCTGAGGCAGTTTAAACCCCTTAAATGATACTCCAGAAGCAACTTCTAAAACCGGTCCACAACTAGTCCATAACCAAGTCTAAAACCAGTCCTAAATCAAGTCTAATACCAGTCCTAAATTAAATCCAAAACCAGTCCTAAATCAAGTCCAAAACCAGTCCAAAATCAAGTCTAATACCAGTCCGAAATCAAGTCTAATACCAGTCCACAACCAAGTCCAAGACCAGTCCTAAGTCAAGTCCCAAACCAGTCCTAAATCAAGTCCAATACTAGTCCTAAATCAAGTCCAAAACCAGTCTTAAATCAAGTCTAAACCAGTCCTAAATCAAGTACAATACCAGTCCAAAATCAAGTCTAATACCAGTCCACAACCAAGTCCAAGACCAGTCCTAAGTCAAGTCCCAAACCAGTCCTAAATTAAGTCCAATACTAGTCCTAAATCAAGTCCAAAACCAGTCTGAAATCAAGTCTAATACTAGTCCTAAATAAAGTCTAATACCAGTCCTAAATAAAGTCTAATACCAGTCCACAACCAAGTCCAAAACCAGTCCGAAATCAAGTCTAATACCAGTCCACAACCAAGTCCAAGACCAGTCCTAAATCAAGTCCAATACTCGTCCTAAATCAAGTCCAAAACCAGTCTGAAATCAAGTCTAATACTAGTCCTAAATAAAGTCCAAAACCAGTCCTAAATCAAGTCTAAAACCAGTCCTAAGTCAAGTCTAAAACCAGTCCATAACCAAGTCAAAAATGTATCCTAAACTTGTTTTATACAACATCCCAAACCATTCCAAACTAAGTCCCACGAGTTCCTAAACCGGATTTTAAAAAAAGTCTAAATCAGTCTGAAACCAATCAATGGACTCCAGCGGCTGTGGTCGTATTACTATTGTAACAGTTCTGCTGCTGTAATGCAGCACTGGATGGGACTGTGATAAGCGCTGCATATGGCATCTTTCTGTCTGTTTAATTGGTTATTTGTTGAAAAACAGAAACAAAGCTGCACTTAGTTGAACTGTGGTCAGTTTGTCAACTTAAAAAAATAAAAAGCACATGTTGGATGCAGACATGCAGTTTTTTTTTCTTAAACCTTGTTGAGTTGTTGAGTTGTTGAGCAGAAACACGGGACTGATTTTAATATTTTCCTGCACCTCAAGTGTCCGACTGTATTTTCTAGGAAAATGGTGTCAGATCAGCAGTCAGTATCAGCAGATACCCGATATGATACTAGGATAAGGACTGAGGGTAATAAACCTGATCATTAGTGCAGACTGTGGGAGAAATTAAATCCAGCAACCTCCAGGCTTTTGAACTGAAGGTTCAAACGTTTCCTGAGCTCAGGTGAAGCAGTTTCACCTGCACGGGTCTGAACCAGAACTGGAGTTTATTTCTCACCCGGTTCTGCTCCTCGGAGAAACTTTTCTCCTTCAGAACAGACTTCACATTCTTCTCTTCCGGTAGAACTGGAGAGAGGATAAATCAGTGGGATGTCTGGGCTGTAATGCTGCGGCTGTGATGAACTGTGCAGCCAGTAGGAGGCGCCAGCAGGACTTCACACTGCGTTAGTTATGATCGATGTCCAGAAAGATCCTCAGACCTGAGAGGACCTCGAACACTTTCTTCTCTCCAGTTACAAGTTTATGACACTTTGTGTGTGTGTATGTATGTGTGTGCATATGTGTGTGTTAGTGTGTGTGTGCGTCAGTGTGTGTGTAATCCATCTCTGATCGGCTGCTATCGATCGCTGAAGGTGCATCGTTCATGAATCTCTCCCTCCTCTTCCTCGCTGCCCCGCCGAGTTCAAGTTCATCCCCGCGTTACATCATGTCTGGTTGCTAGGGACAACCAGACGGCCCGGGACGTGACTACCATCGCCAAGGCAACCGCATCACCCCCCCACCCCCCAACCCCTCCCTTTGACTACCCCGCCTTCCCCATCCTCTTCCTCCTTTCTTTTCTTTACATTCTTCCTCCTTCCATCACTTTCTGCTCCCCGTCCCGCTCTGCACTTCTTCACACACACACAGAAACACACACACACACACACACACACACACACACAGGTATTGATTTAAAGTGAAGACACACACATCTTCACACACACACTCTTAAAAAAATTACACGCAATTTAGAAAATGTGTTTTTGAATGTTGAATGCAAAGTTTAAATAAAACAGGACGGTAAACAGTTCCTGTTCTTTCAGTGTGTGTTGCAGTGTGTGTGTTGCAGTGTGTGTTGCAGTGTGTGTTGCAGTGTGTTCAGGGTTTCAGACCTCACTTGCTCCTGACTCGTTGTAATTCTATTGCAGTGTGTGTGTGCAGTAGTGATAGAGGAGAAGACTGGAAGGTTAGTTTTTAATCAATACAACTTGCTGACGCTGGGACTTTTCTCGCTCGCTCTCTCTCCCCCAGTGTCTGCCGCTGTCTCTCGGCCGCTCGCTCGCCTCCTGCACTGCAGCTCCTCCCTCTGTCCTGAGAAGACTCAGAAGATGAAACTCTCAGCGGCCAGACAGAGTGTGTCTGTGTGTGGAGTAATGTTACCACACAGCGGCTGATGCTGACAGCTGTGATTCAGACTGTAGATACTCATCACACAGAGAGATGAAGGAGGGAGGAGGAGAGACTGTAAAGATCAGTCTGCTGTTTTTCAGTCTGTCCTGTCTGTGGCGTTCAGCTGCAAATTCCCTGCGTCCTACCCAGAGAGTTTCAGACTCGTTAGATGTTAGCAAGATTCTATCTTACAACATGAAACGTCAAACACCAAGTCTAAATAAGCTCCAAACCCAGTCAAAAACTGTTCTAACCAAGTTTAAAACTAGTTCTAAATCAAATCCAAACACTGGCCTAAACCATGTACAAAGCAAGTTCAAAACCACATCCAAAACCAGCCTAAAAGTAGTATTAACAAAGTCCAACATTTGTGTAAAATTTGTTCTAAACCAAGTCCAAAACCGGTTCTAAACCTGTCCTAAACCGAGTCCAAAGCCTGTCTAAAGCCCTCCATCTAAAGTCCTCCAGCAAGTTCAAAACCAGTCTGAAACAAGGTCCACAACTGGTTATAAACGATGTCCAAAACTAGTCCTAATCAAGTCCAAACCAGTCTAATACCAAGTCCAAAACCAAATGCAATCACCAAATCTAAACCAGTCTAAATCCAATTATAAACAATGTCCAAAATGGTTCTAAGAACCATCCAAAAAAAGTCTAAAACCAATCCTAGACTGAGTCCAAAACCAAACGAGGCTAAAACCAGTCCTTAAATGGCAAATGGTCTCCTTTCTACCTTCGTGGTCCTCAGAGTGCTTTACAATGTGTTTCTCATTCACCCGTTCACACTCATTCATACACCAATGGTGAGAGAGCTGCCACTCAAGCTGCTGCCTGCCATCAGGAGCAACTTCTGGTTCAGGGTCTTGCCCAAGGACACTTCAACTGTGGAGGGGATCGAACCAGCAACCTTTGGTCAGAGGACAACCGCTCTCCACCTGAACCACAAATCTACAATGATGATCACCTGCAGATCACCTGTCCCACCTGCTGAAGCCTCCTGAGGAGACCTGCAGCTGTTCCACCCTTGAACTGCTGCTTTGAAGTTGTGCTCTTATTTTGAAATCTGTGAAAAACTTTTACACACACACACATGCGCACACACACACACACACACACACTACTATACAACAGCCAGCCATGACCTGATCAATAAGTGTGTGTGCGGTCAGGTTTCATCCGAGGAGCAGACGTTGCAGCGAGGGTGGTTTCCCCTTCACGTGTGTGTGTGTGTGTGTGTGTGTGTGTGTGTGTGTAGTCATCATCTGTCTCTGTGTCCTATTTGCACACAGTCTTCAAGGTGAAGCTCACACACACACATATGCAGCACAAACACCACGCCCACCTCATGACTCACCCACACTGTTGGAGTGTGTGTGTGTGTGTGTGTGTGTGTGTGTGTACGTGTGAGGGTGTGTGTGTGTGTGTGTGTGCATGAGTTGTGTAGAAGTGCTGACTCAGGACAAGACTGAACTGGGCGAGCGACATAGAATCAGTATCAAAGAGAGAGAGATCGTAGCGGTAGATGGAGGTTCGTGGAATATATACGACCTGAATATAAGACCGCTCTGATTATCAGACAACAGGTCCAACATCAGTCCAGAACCGATCCTAAACAACATCCAAACCCAGTCTACAACCAGGACTAACCCAAGTCTAAAGTCAGTCCCAGACAATGCCTAAAATCCACCCATAAACCAGTCCTTACCAAGTCCAACATTAAGTCCACAATCAGCCCAAAGCTAGTTTTAAACCAAGTCTAAAACCAGTCTAAAACTAGCACTAAACCAAGGCCAAAACCATTCTAAAACCAGTACTAATCCAAGGCCAAAACCAGTCTAAAACCAGTGACAAACCAAGTCCAAAACCAGTCTAAAACTAGTCCAACACTGGTCCGAAACAACATCTAAATCCAATCTACAACCGGGCCTTAACTAAGTCTATAACCAGTCCCAGATGCTTTACAAAGTAGGTAAAATGTCTAAAACCAAATCCAAAACTAGTCCACAGGCAACTCTAAACAATGTACAAAACCAGTTTTAAACAACATCCAGTCCAAAACTGGTCATGCTCAATATCCATAACCAGTCATAACCAGTTAATAATCATTCCTAAACTATGTCTAAAACCAGTTCTAGTTTTAGGACTGGTTTTAGACTTGCTTGTAGGTGCTTTAGACTTGGTTTTGGACTGGTTTTATACTGTTTTCAGACTGTTTGGACTCCCGTGGACCTGGATTGTGTGCTGGTTTTGAACCACTTTGAGATGGTTTGGACGAGTTCTTCTGTGGATCCAGCCTCAGCGTCTCCTGACCTTCTGAATCTGAACAGTTTGACCCAAAACCTCTGCATAGTATGTGTTGTGTTGTGTTGTGTTGTGTTGTGTGTGTGTGTGTTGTGTGTGTCGCTTGGCACGATGAGATGCCAACTCCCGCCCTCCATCTTCGTCTCCATGGGCAACCGCCACCGTCGCCCACGGCAACCACCACGCTGACCCATGTGGGCACGATGCCCGCTCTCACACAAAGCCGATGCCATCTGCCCCCCACTCCCCAAAAACACACACACACACACACACACACACAGAGGAATGCACAGACTGTCCGGTTGGTCACCATGGCGATGAGAGGAGGGAGTGTTTACTGTACTGTCCCATGGTTCTCGCTCTCCAACAGAAGCCGAATGTCGACCGCCCACAGTGACTTTTGTTCCTGCTTCTGTGTGTGTGTGTGTGTGTGTGTGTGTGTGTCAAACGTCACACTCTTTAATGCAGCAGCCTCTGTGTTGATCTTCTGACCTCCAGCACATACATGTTAACACTTTCATACGTGTGCGGAGCCTCAGCAGCTCAACAGAAACTAAACTCTAAAATCAAACGTTGTTCTGTGGAAAAAAGAACCAACTGTTCTGACTGCTTCAGATGAACCGACCCGTCTGAATGTGTTCTTTCAGAAATGTTCTCATTCTGCAGTGTCTGAACTTTCCAAAAATATCAGCACATTACAAAACACGCCTTCACGCTTTGAAACATGTGTTCACTCTCTAAACATGTCACAATTCCCCCAAAATATTTCTCACATGTCCCAACGTTTTAGAAACACTTTCATGCTGGCAAACAGCTAAAAAATGTCATCGGTCTTTAAAACCTTGTCCAAAAATCCTCCCTGTCCAAAGCATCTTCTGATTTTAATACATTTTTTTTAATCTTCTAGTTTTTAAAAACTGTCCCCACTTTACAAGAAATGTCTTCACATTCCAAAATCAGTAAACAGATTTATGGGAAATGTCCTGTCGCTCCCAAAATGTCTTTTCCAACATATTCTATTCTTCACATCAAAACAATAACGGATCCACCAGTTGGAGAAAGACATTCCCTCTTTAAAATGTCCTCAGCTTCCAGAAGAACCACATCTTCTCAAACCGCCTCACAAACAAAATCATGTCAGAATTTGTGAGGTGTTATTTTCCAGTTTGTCCAAACAAAATAAACGCCACTTTGTAAAACCGCCCCGGCTGTCGCTTTATCTTGTCCACTGCTGGTGTAGAATTTGTGAAAAGAAAATGTTGTTTCTGTGAATTCAGGAGTTTTAGAGAAACGTCCACATTAAACTTCAACGCAGAAAAAACACGGAGACAAAGACGTCCCAGAGAGACGAGGATAAATATCAGGTCTGATTCTGGCAGCAACGACTAACACCTGGATCACATCTTCACCTGTGTGTGTCTGTGTGTGTCTGTGTGTGCGCTGGCCTGTGACAGAGTCAATAAATCGACAGCCTCGTTCACTGCAGGCCACAACACACACACACACACACACATACACACACACACACACACACACTGAAGCAATCAAGCATGTCTGGATTGTCAGCAGAGGACTCCCACCTCACTGTCATCTCACTACACTGTGTGTGTGTGTGTGTGTGTGTGTGTGTGTGGGATGAGTTAAGTCAAGGCTGTCCAGTCGTTACACTCTTCATAAATCAGCTGACAAACAGACCTGCAGAGGTGGATGCTTCGTTCACTGACCACCTGCAGTAAATGCAGCGCTGAGGAAACGCTGCTCTCTGATTGGCTCACAGGTAAACCCCCTCACCTGCTCTCTGCAAATCGGACGTCACCTGAATGCTTCATGTTCCAACAACAGTCGTCCTCAGTCAGACTGAGATGTTTCACAGTCTATAAATGTGCACAACATGATCAGAAGTATGTGGACACCAGCGCTGAGCGATATTATGGTTTGATTTCTTTTCTCAAAAGGTTTCTCCTGATTGGTTTAATTGTGTTTACTTTTTAAATATATTTTACTTTGTTCTTCATTAATTCATTATTTTTTGTTGCATTCTTTGCATCGTGGTTATTTTATTTGTATTCTTTATGTAATTGTTGATGGTTTTATCTCCTTTAATTTAATATCTGTTTTGTGCAGCACTTTGAAACTTTGTCTTAGAAAGGAGCTCTATGAATACAGCTGTTATTATTAAAACACGAGACACCATTAAAGTGGATGACAACATGAATTTAAAACACCACTGACACAGTCTTAACTCTGGATCAAATGCGCTGCATAATGTAGATTCTAAATTACAGTATTTGCTCATTGCATTGCTTTAAATTGCGATTTGAAGCTGGTAAATTTTTCGGCCAGGTGGAGCCACGTGTGAGGGTTTGACTTGAACATGCAGCTCTAACAGCCTCCGACTCTTCTGGTCTCAGTGTTTGGAGCAGATGATCAACCTGCAGCTGATTTTCTGCCATCAGACAGCAGAGCACCTCTTCATTCAGATTCACTGGAGCTAAGAGGCCCAAATCAGCAAAAACTGACCAAAAGTGTCCACATAGTCCTGACGGAACATACAGTTTGTTGTTGTACCCGAACCTCCGCAAGGAACCGGAGGAACCCGGAAGATGGGTCCTGCTGTTACCTGTGGTTGCTGAGGGATGTTAAAGCCGGGATCTCTGGGTCCGACGCTGACGAACCGCTGAGCTGGAGACGTGGTGGGGGTGGAGTACGCTGCACAGCACAGACACACAAAAGAGCTGAGATACATCCAGCATGGTGGAACATCTTTCTACAGCTGATGGTGGAACATCTTTCTACAGCTGATGGTGGAACATCTTTCTACAGCTGATGGTGGAACATCTTTCTACAGCTGATGAGCAGAGCAGAGAGGAAGTCTGGGGACATGGAGATAGTTTAACATCTGCAGGACGAGGAGACGACATAAGTTCTAGGGTTTAACATCTGAGGAAACATGTTGGACATGATGGTTCCAGGATTTTCTAATTTTGTGGAATTAATAATCAAAGATGTTTCTCTCTGGTTTCCATCATTCTGAGTCCTGCTGACAGAGGATATCTCTGAGTTTATTTGTTTATTTAAAACGTCAGCTAGTCTTTCTGGGGTCCACACAATAAAATATCAAAAACAAGCATTAAAGTTTCAAGTAAAAGTTTTCTTGAGTTCTCTCTCCTTCTTCATGTTGTTCTGGTTCCACAGAGTTGCAGGACTTTATGTTGCAAAAAAAAAAAAAAATAAAAAAAGGCCTCAGTTTCTACTTTGTGTGTCCAGAGTGTAGTTAGCCTAGCTTAGCACAAAGACTGGCCGTGGAGGGAAACTGTTAGCCGTAGCTTCATCCGAAAGTAACAAATCCACCTGTTTGTCTGGATCTAAGCTGCTGCTCACAGCGCTGTCAAATAAACAAAAGTTTTTAAAGACTTCTAGGAATTCTTCAGGAGATCTGGGTCACAGCAAAGATGTCAAAAACAGGAGCAATAAATAAACATATAAATATACTTTATATATATATATATATATATATACACATATATATAAAAATCCAAGTGTTGTTGATGAGCATTAGCAGGATTAAATATTTTGGCACTGACTGAGTCTGTTTTTGCCAAATGACAGGAAGCATCACTGAAGCCTGCAGTCAAACATAATCCAAACAGTTCACTTTTCACAGAGTTAATGTGAAGTAAATATCAGATTAATAATTAAAATATGTGGTTCTTTGTTGTGGAGGCGTTACAGCCTGAAGGGAAGCAAACTTTAAACTGCTGTTCCTTTCTATATGTGAGCACAGAGTAAAGTTTATGTTGTTTAAATGTTCTGTGTGACTCACTGGGTGAGGTGGGTGAGTTTCCTCCCCCCTCGGTGGACGAGGTGGAGGGCGGCTTGGCGTCGACGGGCAGCGGGACAGGACGCGCCATCGGGGGTGGTGGAGGGGGAGGCAGCATGGGCGTCGGCAGGAAGGGGTTGTGCACCTTTCCCTGGGAGCTACCATTGGGCTGGTGGAGGGGGGGGCAGTTAGAATACAAATACACAAGTGTACACAAATATACATAAACATACACAATTACACACACAGTTATACACACAGTGTCACAGTGTTTTATACAGAAAAAAGCAACAGGTCGGACACAGCGAACCTGTAACAGCTCAACTCTGCTGTGCTCAGTGTGTGTGTGTGTGTGAGTGAGTGTGTGTGTGTGTGTGTGTGTCTGTGTGTGTCAGCAGTTTTCCCTCTCTGGTCATAAAGAATTCTGCTGCTGTTGGCATTTTATCCTGCTAATCTATAAGCATAATACCGGAGGAGCTGCACCTTCTCCTGCTGCCTCCTCACTCTGCTCTCTGCAGAAACATACCTGCCCTCTGTTCTCTCTGTACAGGTGAGTCTGTTTACACCTACATCATCAGGTAGCTGCTCATAAATCCATCACTCAAGGTATGTTTCCTCCACAGAGTGAAGATGAACCAGCTGTAAATAAACTGTTTTCCATTGAAGGAACCTATGGGTCATTTTGGGCTGATCTATCTGTGTAACTACTTGAGAATGTACCTACCTACCTACCTGACAAT
>NW_007579819.1:16849-22309 GCF_000690725.1 Stegastes partitus
ACCTACCTACCCACCTAACTACCCACCTGACAATGTACCGACCTACCTACCTACCTACCGTAAAATGTACCTACCTACCTACCTACCTACCTACCTTACAATGTCCCAACCTACCTACATGAGAAGGTACCTCCCTCCCTCCCTCCCTCCCTCCCTACCTACCTACTTTTGTGTCTGTTTTTAGACACTTTGTAACTCTTTGTGGCAGTGCTGATATTTTTATATATATATTTTTTTGCATCTGCAGATTCAGTCCTTCAGTCTCTCTTTGTTTTAGTTTTACTTCCAGATGTGCTTTTTTTTTTTTTTTTTTAAATCAATTTTGTTGTTTTTCTTTCTGGTCATTTTGAATCTTGCTGTTGCTGCTCTCGGTTTCTTTGTGACTGACAAAGAAATTAAAGAAAGAGATGTACACGCATCCACTTTTTTTTAGAAGCTCAACCAAAATGTTCATTAAGTGGCAACAACCAACAAGTTATGTTTCTATGCAACTGAACTGCATAAAAAGCTTTTAGCTGAACTTTCAGGTAGTTTTACTGTGACCTGAACTTGTTGTTCCAACCACAAAAACCGTCCCTTTGAACCTCTTTTAGGTGGAAAAAGTTCCTACTCCTGGGCAGGTCCCTTTGGATCCTAAAAACTACTGTGTAATTTTTTCTGTGTTGCAGGAGCACAGAGAGGGAGCAGAGCATCACTGCACAAAGACTCTGACGGAGATTTAAGGAAAATTTAAGGTTCTTTATTTTTCTCTGAACTTCTTGATCAAAGAATCTGTGTTGCCGTCCAACGAGAAAGCATTCTGAAACATAAACAAGGACGTCGGCTGCAGCGTCATGTGTCTATGTGTTATGTACTGATCTGTCATCCTGCTCAGGGCTGAACCGATAACATCTGCATCGTAGTGAAGACCCAGCTGTGCACATCTGCACACATCAGCATCCATGCGTGTCACATGACCTGCTGCTGGACGACACGCTGTCGGTCCAAACAGGACACATGTCATCTTTATGTTCCTGCAGCAGGTGAACTGTCACCAGGTGTGAACGCCCAGGTACAGCAGTGTGAGGGGGCGTGGTCTAATAACCAGGTGGTCCTATCGTTGAGCCGATACAGCGGAATTAAAAGACAGCAGATGCAGTGTTTGTGTGTGTGGTTGGGGTAGTGGAGGGTGTATTGATTCAGTGTCTAGACGCAGATATATCAACTATCTCACTGCAGACAGGCCACACACACACACACACACACACACACACATACAGACACACTGCTATCCTGCAAACAGATACTGATCCACCTGCAGAATCTGGAAACCCCAGATCTGTGTGTGTGTGCGCATATGTATGTGTCTATTTATCTGTACGAGTGTACGTGTATTTTTTTGTGTCTGTGTGTTTGTTTGTGTAAATTTTTGTGAATTTGTGTGTGTGTCCTCGTATCTGTACGTTTATTTACGCGTATGTTTATCTATGTACTAGTGTGAGTGTATATATATATATATATATATATTTGTATATTTCTGTCTATTCGTGTGCTTGTATATTAGTCTGTGTTTGTATATATTAGTGTATTAGTGTGTGTGTGTATATATTTTAGTGTATTAGTGCGCAGTGTGTGTATATTAGTGTATAGTGTGTGTTTATATTAGTGTATTAGTGTGTAGTGAGTGTGTATATTAGTGTATTAGTGTGCAGTGTGTGGGTATATATTAGTGTATTACTCTGCAGTGAGCGTGTGTTAGTGTATTAATGTGTAGTGTGTGTAGATATTAGTATGTAGTGAGTGTATATATTAGTGTATTAGTGTACAGTGGGTATATTAGTGTATTAGTGTGTAGTGAGTGTGTATATTAGTGTACAGTTAGTGTGTATATTAGTGTATTAGTGTGTAGTGAGTGTATATATATTAGTGTATTTGTGTGCAGTGAGTGTAAATATTAGTGTGTAGTGTGTGTATATATTAGTGTGTACTGAGTGTATATTAGTGTATTAGTGTGTAGTGAGTGTGTATATTAGTGTACAGTGAGTGTGTATATTAGTGTACAGTGAGTGTGTATATTAGTGTACAGTGAGTGTGTATATTAGTGTACAGTGAGTGTGTATATTAGTGTATTAGTGTGCAGTGAGTGTGTATATTAGTGTATTAGTGTGCAGTGAGTGTGTATATTAGTGTATTAGTGTGCAGTGAGTGTGTGCTTACGTTGAGGAAGCCCACCTGTCCGGCCTGCTGGGCGGAGTCAGGACAGACCAGCTGGACGAACTCCTTGAGCGTCTCCTGGGGGTGGTACCTGATGGCCGGGTGGGAGAAGTAGGAGCCGGGCTGCTGCAGGATGGGGGAGGAGGAGAAGTGGAGGCTGGAGGGGGGNAGGAGGTGAAGAGGAAACAGACGAGGTCGAGGAGCTCAGCAGGAGGAGAAACCAAACACGTCACAACACCGAACGACAAACCAAAGACCAGCACGTATCTGTCCATCACCATGTGGAGGTGAGGTGAGGAGGAGGTGAAGGAGGTGAAGGAGGTGAAGAGGATAGGTGGAGGAGGAGGTGGCGGCTTCACAGACAGGTAAACAGCGAATAAAAAGGCGTGTTGGCGTCTTTACCTTGTCGGGAGATGAACGAGCTAGCTAGAGAGCCGCGCAGCTTATATCCAGCTATCCAACGCAAGAGGAGGAAACGGAAAGGAAGAAGGAGAAGAAGGAGAAGAAGCATGAATATATAGAATATACAGAGAGACAGGTAGACAGGTGAGAGACAGACAGACAGACAGGTGAAGGACAGGTAGAGAGAGAGACAGACAGCTAGACAGACAGACAGGTGAAGGACGGGTAGAGAGAGAGACAGACAGCTAGCCAGACAGACAGACAGCTAGACAGACAGGTAGAAGAAGAGCAGAAACAAAAAGACCGAAGCATGGAAACACTGAGAGAAACAAAGATGGAGGCAGCAGCTCAACACTATTAATATCATAAATGTGTGTAAAGACACGTTTTATTCTCGTAGTTTTATTATTGTTTATGTGCATATAAAAATCTAGATTTACTGTAAATATTTTAAAAATCTATTAAAAATTATTTTTTAGGAAAATACAAAAAGACATTGAATGAAAACAAACTTACAATATTAAATAAGATATCTATAATTAACTAAATGGTTCTCACTGTCCTGTATTAATATTACTGAAAGAAAGAAATACTGCACATGTGCATGTCTAACATGTTATATTACTGATGTTTGCTGCATTTTTGAAATACATAAAAATGTCAATAAAATNCATTAAAACAATAAGAAGAAGAACAGGAATAGGTCGTGAAAGGGGGCGGGGCTTCACATGCAAATACATGATGATGGACAGAGCAGATGGACCAATCACAACTCAAAGCACCGCCCACACCAGTTGTCAATCAAAACACGTGCGAGGTGGTCAGTGAATATCGTGTATGTTGCTCCTCCTCCTCTCCTTCCTCGTTTCCTTTCCTCATCTCCTCTCCTCCTTTGTCTTGTCTTCACCTCCTTTCCCTCCTCTCTTTCCACCTCTCCTCTTCTCTCCTTTCTTTCCTTGTCTCCTTTATTGTCCCCTCTTCTCCTTTCCTCTCCTCTCATCTGCTTCTCTCCTGTAATTAAGCTCCTAATTGGTCTAATACGTGACTGCTCGTTAGCAGACGAGGTCTCGTTAAGGCCGTGATGTAACGGGCTGTGAGGAGACATTAGAGAGAGCCTGAAATAACGTGTTAACACCGAAACATTCAGAAACTGTAAAATAAGATTTTCCACTGATTCAAATGCAGTGAATCAGTTTAATTTTACAGTTGCACGTTTTAAAAGAGCAAATCACAGATTTTTAATGTGAACATTATCTACAGTTTCGTCTTGTTTTTTTTTTAAGCACAACATTTGATTCAATCGTCTTTTTACTCATTATTTGTAATTGGACAAAACATGAAAATCAGTTTGGAAACGTTCATTTCTTACAGCGCAGAGCCGATAGAGAGACGTTTAAACGTACAGGAGAGGAGAGAGAGTTAAAGCTGCTGCACTAATTCACTTAAAGTCTGCTGTGATTTATCACTCTGACAATACACACTGACCGAGTGTGTGTCAGGGTGTGTGTGTGTGTGTGTGTGTGTGTGTGTGTGTGTGCCCTACAGCCAATGTATTTACAGTAATCATTGAATGGATGGCTTTCTCTGCCCTCTGTCTTTCTGTTGTAACCGCACAAACGCACAAACACACACACACACACACTTACACACACACACACACACACACACACACTAATAGAAATGATCTCACTCAGTGTACAGGCATGCCCAACCACCTGTGTGTGTGTCTTTGTGTGTCTGTGTGAGAGTGTAGTGCTGTTGAGCCTCAGTGTTTGTGTTATTTTTTGTTGCGTGTCAGAATTGTGGGATGTTGGACCTGTACGACATTTTTCACCTGTGAAGAGGCGACTTAAATTAGATAGAACAACAAAAAACACACAAATCAACACAGAGCGACCAGCAGCACACACAGTGACACAACAACAACACAACATGTTTGTTTATGTTGCCAGGGACAACCGCATCCACAGCATTAGTCAAGCAGCTAATGCTCACCTGGTGACCCGACCAGGTGTCAAACTAACCTTCAAAACATCACTGTCTAAAATTTAAGTGTTTTAAACATTTCAACTGTAATTTCTGAACACTGTCCTGTCACGTTTCTTGTTTCTTTACACTAAGATCACTCAAAAACACATTTATTGAAATGTTAACCATTAAAAAACTAAAGTCTTCTTTGTCGTTTTTACAGTTTATGTAAATAATGTCCACCAATAATTGTCGTTTCTTGGGTTTTACAGATATTTTATGGTAACTAAAGGGGTTTTATTATAATAAATCATAGATTTTTAGCAGTTTTTGTTACAAATTCTAATGTATTTACAGTAGATTCTGCAACTTTATGTCTATTAGCCAAGATTCACTGCAAAACATTACGGTTTAGTGATCAGAAGTGAAAATAACAATAGCAAGGCCTATAATGTATATATATCTATATGAACCCATACAATAAAAATTAAAAACCAAGTCTCATTAATTTCCAGTAACGATCTTGGACAGGAGGAGCTCTAAGTGTTAAACAGCATCTACATACTGTATCTATGGAACATTCTTTAACGTATTTATTGCACCATGTCTTGCTGCCAGATTTTCTGATTTTTTACAGTTTTTTTTATAGTGTATCAAAACAATAGAGCAGCCTGATGATTCTCCATCATCAGCTGTATCTGTGGTGTCTGATTTAATATCGATCTTCTGTGTATCTGCAGGCGGACGGTAAAAAGGAGGATTTTCCTCTAACAGCAGAGTGTGTGGTACTGAGGACCGGCGGCCTGCATGTCGAACACAGAAGAAAGAGCCGGGATTAGTTCCACTTTGCAAATTGCCTCGCTTCACTGCCTCCTCCTCCTCCTCCTCCTTCTCCTC